>NW_027202463.1:0-228330 GCF_024711535.1 Dipodomys merriami | reverse complement strand
ATTATTCTACTGATAATAAAGGACTTTCCCAGGCAGGGCTGAGGACAGGGACGGGTGGGGAGGGGGGCACATCACTCTAAAGACTAATCCTGCTGCATTTTTGCGGGGCTATTCATTTCCTGAGGTCAAATTTTCCACATTTCACCTACTGCACAAATGGCAAGGATCTTTTTCTTCTTTTTCCTGTAAGATACACACAGCGCTCTTTGTCTAACTAGGGACCCAGGGCAGAGGGTGAGTTGAGGGGCTGGGCTGCCCCCCACAGCTCTCCACAGGAAGCTGGGATTTTGGCACCCAGCAGCTCCATTTCTTTCTGCCTGGATTGCTGCTGTGATTTTTTTTTTTTTTTAGTTTTTGGCAGCCACCCCCCCCCTCCTCCATGGATTCCAGCAAGCAAAGCTTTTCTTTGTTGTTTTAGGAAAGCCTCAATTTTTCACTTAATCCAGAATTGTACATAGATGCTGATGGTGTGTGTCATTGACTGGCTCCTCCCCTACTGGCAGAGAGAGCGAGGGAGAGGGAGAGAGAAGAGAGAGAGAAATATATACTGTGTTTATTTGGCTTCTCAGCGAGATGGATGACAGGACCCACCCCAGCAAGCTGCAGCCTGTCTGCCTGTGGCTCTTTCTGTAGAGTCCATCCTGGTGAAGCTCTCCCTCAGAAGCCACCCATCCAGGCCACACCTGTATGTCCCCAGCATAGCACAGTACTAGTTGAGGAGTCAAAGGTGAGGGTTGACTGAGGTGGCTGGCAGGATATTTTCATCTGAGCTCAACCCGATGAGATGTGAGAAGAGAAAAAGAGCCAATGGAGCCAGGTGGGGACCTGAGATGGCTGTCCTTGTGCAGGTGACAGATCTGGCACTTGAAGTTTAACAGGGGCAGGAATGAGGTCAAGGGGAGGGGCAGATGAATGAAGAGAGGAAGGGTTAGAGAATGTAGCCATAATACTCCAGAATACTCAGGAAAATTGAGGGGATGGGTGGGATTGGGATGGAGGAGAATGGTGAGAGAGGTGACATTAAGATGTACTGGGCTCATAAACTGACATGTTGGGTTGAAATCCATTTGTCGATTACTTAAAGATAACAACAACAACAACAATACTAATAATAACAGAAACAAAATCAAGGTGTCTTGCCTCCCTGGCAGTGAGCACAGCCAGTGTGAGAGGTGAGCAGGGAGGCTGCTCACAGCCCCCATTTTCTCTCTTCTGTGAGCTCAGGACAGCAGGGCTCCTGTGTAGATGAGGAAATCCTCTGCCTGGAGGCTCCAAGAGCCGAGGTTACTCCATGACCCTCGTTGCATAATTTGGTTTTTCTTTCTAAATTGTTCATTCATTTATTTATCAGGACAGGTCCACATCCAGCTTTTTGCTGGTTAATTAGAGATAAGAGCCTCATGGATTTTTTTCCTACCCATGTCTCTTATTTTGAAGCACCTTTGTCCTGCCTGCCTTCCTTCTTTTTCCCTGGCCCTCTCCAATGAAATACCTTGCTCTTAAAAGACCTGCATAATTAATCACTTAGGGATCAATCATCTTTATTATGATTATTTTTCTCTAAGAGAGAGACAGTACGTATTTTAGGTTCCATAGATTGTTTTTGCAATGGCTGGATACCATCCTCATAATGGACAAGTTTCCTTAGCTAATTCCATCAATAGAGGAGTGTGACTGGGTCCTAGTTAGACTTCATTTCCAGAGGCTGAAGTAACTACTATTCATTTGTCCTGAGATTACCTTTTAATTTCCTTGAACCATTTACAAACGTAAAAGCCATCCACAGCCCTGGACAGAGAAGCACAGCCGCATGGTAAGGGTTGGCTTTGCTCAAGATGTTCACTTAGAGGGACTCCTCCATGCATCTGGGAGGAGGCAGTTACCTTGGACTTGTGGCCACGCCTGTAGTGTTCTGATTTGGGGATGTCACTCCAAGCCTTTGGGTTTCACTTTTTCTAACCATAAAAGTGGAAAGAACAAAGGCCACGTAAAAGAGTTGGTATGGGACTCAATTATGTAGATGCCCCATGTGACAATGTTCTTGAATGGGATGGTGATTACGTCATGATGACCGTTTCATAAATGAGGGACGCTGCTCTTGTTCCCTTCCAGCCTGCATTAGCGGGGGGGGGGGGGGGAAGGGTGCATTAAGATTAATTTGAAGCATTAAAAATTAAAAACATGATAAAAGACTAATTATACAGCATTATACCATACCAGGCATTATAACTGACCAGAGCTGATTTAAATTGTAGCGTTGCATACAAATGAGGTATCATTGCCTATGAGGGTGGGCGTCATTGAAGAGGTGGGGGTCCAGAGCCAATCCCCTGGGGTTACAATCATCGGTCCTATTGAACACTACAAGGCATGTGTCCTCCTCAACTCCTTCATGCTAATCAACTGGTTTGCAGGCATCTTGCCATGGCTCACCTGAGCCAAGAGGCTTGTAATTAGTTGAAATGGTTCCGTGCACAGGAAGTCTCGCTGTTGGCTTCTGGGGCTAGAGGGAGTATTGTATTTTCTTACAGTCTGAGTGATAGCAACAGAAATCTGGCTTGGCTCTCTTGGATGGATGATGAATAGGCATTAATTTGTTCTTTCTTGGGGAACTTCAGTGAGTACAATGTGTGTTTTGAAGGATCAGGAATTGGATAAGTAGTTCAGAGGCAAGCAGAGAACTACCATTGTGTAACAAATCTTTGAGGGAACCTCAGACAACTTTCCTAATTTACTTTCGAAGTTATTGAGGCACAGAGAGCTGAAATTATTATTTGTTCACAAATTTAGTATTCATTGTTTGCCAGTATTGGGGCTTGAACTCAGCATGGGAACTCTGTCACTTGGTTTTTTGTTTGTTTGTTTGTTTTTTGTACTCAAGGCTGGTGCTCTACCAGTTGAGTCATGTTTGGGCTTTCCTGCCTGGGCTGCCTTCAAACCATGATCCTCAGATCTCAGCGTCTTGAATAGTTAGGATTACAGGTGTGAGCTATGGGTGTGGCAATACTTTTGGGATATATGAATAAATGAATGACTAAATGAAATAAATACTGGTTTTAGTTTCCTTGTGAGTATTTTAGTACAGTTGACTTAAAAAAATTCCTTCCAAGCTAGGTGCCAGTAGCTCATGCCTGTCATCCTAGCTTCTCAGGAGGTTGAAATCTGAGGATTGCAGTTTAAAGTCAGCCTGGGAGGAAAGTCCATGAGACTCGTATCTCCAATAAACCACCAGAAAACTAGAAGTGGTACTGTGGCTCAAGTGGTAAAGTGCTCACCTTGAGCTGAAGAGCTGAGGGACAGTGCCCAGGCCCAGAGTTCAAGACCCATGACAGACAAAAAACAATCCTTCAAGTTCTAAATTTCAGTGACTTAGCTGCACCACCAAGTACCATGCAGTGGTGCACACAGATGTGGAGAGATGTGTTGTGTGCCAGGCCCTCTGGTGTGCGGCCATCCGGGTACTTACTCACACTGAGATGCTGCGCTGCCATTGGATGGCATTTCCTTCCTGGGCCAGTGTTGCACACGTGGTCATCATTGACCAAAGTCTCATTATATGCAGCACAATTCTACTTATGATTAAAAGGAAGAGGAGGAGGAGGAAGGGCAAGAAACATCTTTCCAGCACTTTCTGTGTCCTGTACTTTGATTTATTTTGAGCCAGACACTTCATGGCTCATTTTAATCCTCGTTGCCATGGTCTGAGGCACAATGTTGAATTTGCACTCACCTAAGTAATATAGGGACAACGCCAGCATGTAGGGGTCAAGTATGACCCCTACCTGCCTTGTCTTTGCTAGGTATGCAGTCCTTTGTAAGGTGAAGGCCAGGGGCTCTCTTCTGGGGCTGCCAAGTTCACTTTTCCTTGTGGCTAACAAGCTTCTTGTCTAAACCTCCTATGCATAGGAATTATTTTCTCTGCAGATATGATTATGCTTTATATTTCCTTTCACCTGCAGCCCCAACCAAGCCTTAAGTTGCTGATTCCATTTGTCTTCTAAATCGCTCATGTGGAGATGGACATTACTGTAACCCATCCAGGACATCTCACAAGGCTTGGCAATAGAAAAGACATCCCAGAACCTGACGGGAGCAGGGCGGGTGGGGGTCAGCAGGCTCTGGGAAAGTGAGCTGAAAACTCCAGAGGTGCTCCAGTCTTTGGACTGCTGAGGCTTTGTGCTCTGGCCCACTGGCCACAGAAAGATGTCCACTCAGCCTGTGAAGAACGAGGAAGAGAGATGAGGGTTTCCTTCCTTCCTTCCTCCCCCCTCCCCTCTCTTTTCCTCTCCTCTCTCCTCTCCTCTCCCCTTCTCTCCTCTCCCTCCCTTCCTCTCCTCTCCTCTTCTCCCCTCCTCTCCTCTCCTTTATTCTCCCCCTCCCCTCTTCTTCCCTCCCCTCTTCTCCCCTCTTCTCCCCTTCCCTCCTCAATTGGTGATCCTCCAGTTCTGAGTTCCCTGAGTACCTAGGATTATAGACATGATGCCTAAATGTTGCAGCTGAAGCAAGGAGTTTGAGAAGTGTTGACTGCCTTACAGGAGGTTGCAAACTCCATAGGGACCACAAATGCCTTTAGGAGGTAAGGGAAGGAGAGAAAACTCTAGGATGTCTTTTAATTTAGTATACTTACTGGAGATACAAGGAACCACTGGAAGTACAGAAACTTAAGCTTTTGACCTTGTTTCTCTGACCAGAGACTATTCATTGAATTTGCAGCCCCTTATTCTGCTGCAGATGTCAAATCAGAAGCCATCTATCCACCACAGGCAGCTTTATTAGATGTTCAAATTGGTTATGGAAGTGCCCCGCCCACCTGCACTGGCCTCTTTCCAAAACCCAGCTAAGGATTCCTTGCAGACACACCCTCATGGCTGATTTGCCTGCTGTGATCTCAGCTCCTTTCCAAATGCTTGCCTGGGCAGCCTTCCCCTCCATTGTGCCTGTGCCTCTAGGACTAGGTGTGCCTCTAGGACTAGGTTCCCATGGAGGTTGGATATTGAGCTGCTTGTTAGAGGAGGAAACAAGGGCTGTTGTGTACAATGGCAGGCCTGAACTGGCCCCGAGGCAGGGCAGACACACTCCTAGGTGGGAATTGTCAGGGCATGGGGCAGGCATCCTGCCACTGGGCCCTGGGTCACTGTGGTGAGCACTGCTGCTCATATTGGAGCTTCTCTCTCTCTCAGAGAACAACGGGTTATGTCCAACCAGATTGTCTTCTCTAGGGAATCCTATGCCTCCACCAATGCCTGGGGTATGCCTGGAGCTTGAGTCCATGCCAGGCTCCATTCTTATCCAGAACCTTTCATTCTAGAAGTTTCAACCACTCAGCCAACCCCCCTGCCCTTTGCTACATTCTCTTCTCTGATTCTGTGGCTTACACTCTTCATTTTCTATGAACTGTGGGTTTCCTTTCTGGCTGTCCTTGGTTCCTTCCCTTTAGTTTGATCATAAATTTTTTAATCAATAGGCTCTTCTTTTGCTTCTAGAAACTTCTTTCCTTGTACCTTTCATTTGGGGGATACTTCACTATACTCCTTTTGGGGGATTCAAGAGTGTTTATCAATTATTTCTTAAGTAGGCAAACTGTACATACTCTTTAGAGCAGTGTGTGTGTGTGTGTGTGTGTGTGTGTGTGTGTGTGTGTGTTGGCATGTGTTCATGTGTGCACATATGTGATTAAACACAACTTCAGAAGAGAGGTTCCGCTCCTGATTTCCTGATTCAGAGAATAAGGTACAGAAGATTCAACCCTGAGTAGTGAACAGAGGAGGGCCAGGCGGCCTGAGCTCCAGACCTTGTTCTCTGTACATGGCCATCTTATGTTACAACGGGACAAGTCTCAGTGTCAGAGCAGCAAAAGTACTGAGTTGAAACATTCAACCGTGGAAATCTTTTACAGATTATGCCCTCATGAAATGGATCGATTTGGCATGGGTTTGGAGTAACACACGTAGGAATTTATTGTTGGAATGTATTAGATCAGTTCTCTTCTCCTCCATTCTGAGGCTTTGGGATGGTTGCTGACTGGTTCACTTGCAGAAGTTTCCCTGTTTATAGCTCATGAGCAAAATGAGGGTGAGAAAGTGCACAGTGGAAACTGATCATTGACAATGATTTAGGCTCTTCTGCTCCCTCTGTCTGATAGTGCCAGTGACTTCTTAACTGGCATGGACTGTTTGCTGTAAGTTAGTTTCCTCTTATCACACAAACTGGTGAACTGTCATATTATGTCTTTTCACGAGTATCCAAATGTAAGGCTGGCTGACAGCTAGTTTGTTGACTCCTAGAAGATAATAGTTATTGTCTCCAAACAACTTCGTTTCAAAGATTCATTACCTGAGTTCTGGAGCCACTTGTGAGGTGAAAGATCTTTATCAAGGTGGGAGGAAAGGCCACCATGATGGGTATAGCCTGCAGGGAGTAGACTCAGCCATTCTGTAAGTATACCCTACATCTCTTTGTGGCTGTGGAGGACCAAAACTTTGAATGCTCTTTCACTATTTGCTGCAAAGTGTCCCAGGCTTTTCATATCTTACTTGCTGAATGGCTTTGAATGGTCAATGCAATCTTAGGTACTACCCGTGGGAACTCAGATAAGCTATACAGGGAATTGTATTTAATCAAAGACTTCAAACAATAGAAATTAGGAGGCAATGGTGTGTTTGTATATTTAGGTTTCACTCTGTAAAAACAAAACAAAACAAAACAAAACTGAATAAAAACTTACCTCAGTGTTTAAGAGGAAAATCTGCTTTTAACAACTTCAATAAAGGTTGATCCCCCCATCTTAAAAAGTCCCGTCAAACTAACTTCTTAATGATTTATTAACCAATGAGGAAATAATATGAGCATTATAATTCCTTTGAATTGTATAAACCTGTATAAAAGATAGATAAAAATGACAGTCCAAGATAAATGAATGTTGAACTGATCTATTGAACTCTTCTAAAATATTCAGGTAGAAAAGAAGCCTAGATCCAGGCTACCTACTTAAAAAATAAAAAGATCAGAGCTTTCTAGAATTTGGCTTTGAAACTTGAATGAGTGTAGAGTTAAGCTTAATTTCCAGCTCTTGTTGGTTCCAGTTGAGGATGTGGATGGTATGCTTTAGTTCCAGGAGGAAGGTCAATCAGCTAAACATGACAGAATCCTTGGAGCAGAGTGAGAGCAGTGTGGACAGGCCTTGGGTTTGACCTCAGAGCCTCATCCTGGGTAAGCTGGCCACCATCACTGGGCCAGTGCTCATCACAGCCTTATCTTTTGTGTTTTGAATCTGTTTTTTGTCTCGTCATGGTCTAATGAATATTTGTTAAGTTCTTGTTACTGCTGGTACCAGCTGCATGCCGTGGCCACTATGGAAAAGAAGACACATGCTTTCTGCCTTCATTGGTAAGATCTGGATGAGAAAACCCACTAATTCACCATGTATCATGACACATGCCTGTAATCCAAGCTACTTGGCAGGTGAAGGTTGGAGGATTAGGATCTACAGTCAGCCTGGGCAAAAGAAGAGACCTTATCTAATAAAAGAAACTAAAAGCAAAAGGAATTGGGGGTGTGGCTCAAGTGATAGAGGTCTTACCCAGCAAACATGAGACCCTGAATTCAATCTCCTACACTGCAAGAGAAGTAGAAGGAGGAGGAGGAGGAAGAGGAGGAAGGAAAGGAAAAGACGGAGGAAGAGGAGGAGGAGAAGCAGCAGCGGGAGGAGGAGGAAGAGGAGAAAGGGAGGAGGAGGAGGAAGAAGAGATGGAAAGGAGGGAGAAGAGGAGGAAAGGAAGAGGAATATTAGAAGAAGAGGAAGAAGTAGAAAAGAGAGGAAGCAGAAGAGGAGTAGGAAGAGAAAACATGAGTGAGTTATTTTCAGATACAGAGAAGGCAGTTTGGGAACGGGGATATTCGGTTAGCTCACAAATGGATTTACTGTTACAATAAACACACTATAAGTTGAAAGCATCGGAAGTCATAAATGCATGAGATACCCGCTATCCACTGAACCTCACAGCTTAGCAGCAACTGTCCACCTTTGTGGTCATGTGGCTGACTGGGGGCTTCTAACTGCACCCCACTGCCTGAGTCTTGAGGGCAAAGCCTCCTGCATAGTCCTGGCCTGGGAAAAGATCTACATACAAAGTTCTAAGTATAACGAGCATGATTGACCTGTCCAGCAGGCCAGGTAATTTGGTGGGGGATCCGAGAGGGCACCTCCTAAAAGAACCAAGGGGGGCGAGAGAGGATCGAGACCAAGCGCATAAAGAAAGACAGAGTCAGTCTGAGTCGCGTCAAGGTCTCATTTATTGGCAAAGAAACTTAGGTTTTTATAAGGAAAGAAGGGGAAGTACTGTATGGAAGGGAGGGGCGGACGGAAATTTCTTTACGGTGAAGTCAGGGCAGGGTCTTTTTGGTCCACCGGTTTCGGTAATTGACCGGCCCAGCCTGTTTTAGGAAGTAATCTAAATGTACACCTTGGAATTTCCAAGAACGGCTATTTGTCATGGCTTAATCAGGTGTTTGAAAAAGGCCAGAGCATTCTCAGGCAGGTTTCAGGTCTCCAACAATTCCCCCTCCTTTTATTAAAATGGCCAGAGTTGACTTTTGGCCCGGCTGAGAGAACCACTGTCTTAGGCTATATGCGGTGCCTCCTGCTTCTGGCAACGTGCCATGTTGAGCAGGTCTCGACGACCTCTGTACATTGTGCCTCCAGCGCAGGCCCCATACTAATCCCGTCATTGAGTACTCTCTAGCTAGCCCGGGGGGTGGGGGGGAGGTCGGGACTGTGAGGCACTGAACCTGAGCCCTTGCTCTGCCTCAACAGCCTGTTCTTGGGTTTCCACTCAATGGTAGTGTACTGAAACGGTTTTGGTAAGGGTCAGATCGATCTGGTTTTTAATAAACTGAGTTAGCCATTGAAAAGCCCAAGGGCCAAAGGAAATAAGCAAAAGTAATCCAACAAGGGGACCCAGGAGGGGAAGAACATAGGGTAAAAGTCCCCCCCCAAGCAGCCCAAATAGGGCGCTCAAAAACTCATGTCGCCATCTTTCAATCTCCTCCTGATGTTTTCTAACTCAATCTCTTACAATGCCAGACTTATTGGCATAAAAACAGCACTTTTCCTGTAAAGTTAAGCAAATGCCACCTCTGTCAGCAGTTAAAAGATCTAAACCTCTGCGATTTTGTAAAGCCACCTCAGCTAATGAATCTAACTGATCCTGAAGATCTTTAACAGACTGATAAACTTTAGTAATATCATCAGCTAATTGTTGTGAAAGCTTGGAGTATGAGGAGACAGCAGTGGCTAATCCTGCAGTCCCAGTGCCTAAAGTACCAGCCACTCCAAATCCTATCAGTAGGGGAATAAATTGTACCACCCCTTTATGTCAGGGAACAAAATAATCAAAGGCAGGAATGGGTACTGGCTCATCTCCGGAAATCAAGTCAATGTCTGGGAGCAAAATAGCTGGAATACAGAGCCCTGTCCAATTTTGTGGAAGTACAGTGTAGGCCATATTATTGCCACAAACAAAAACCTGGCTCTGTTGTGAGTATAGGGAGGCAGAAACATTAATAACATTGTTGCACAGGGAAAAGGAGGATATCCCAACATCAATGTCATACTACCTGGGGAAGTTTATAACACTCTTTGCAATAAAACAATTAGCGTGGATGATCAAACTGAGGTAGTCACTCTGGGAGGTAAGGGTTAGGGAATCTACAGTGTTACAGGCTTGTGATTAACACTTGGCCTAGTCTGCTGGGCTCATCAAATGGCCCTTATCTTGAGCCCCCTAAATCGGGAGTTTTTACACAGGAATGCGGAGGAACATACTCCTTGTTTCTTATCTTGGGTCCCATTTAGCCATTTGGGGAATTTACTTGTTAGCCCTTTAATTACGACTACAGAGCTTGTCCCAGGGCCAACATCTAGACTCTGAAACTTTTTATATATCTCCAGGGAGGGGAAGGGTCAGTGCTAGCGCAAACAAGTTTACAGAAGCAAAACCAGCAGTTAGCAATTGTAAAATGTAACTCTAATTTTTAATCTTTTATTCCCCCATTTTTCTTTGGGCTAATTTTAATCTTAAAATTTAGGGGGTTCTTATCTCAGTCGTAGGGGTGTCTCTATATTATCTTGTGGGGTGTCAGTTGTTCTCAATGCTTGGTATTTGGATCTCAGAACTAATAGAAGGACTGCGCTGATCTTTTTCTTTTACAAAAGACACCAGTCTGTTGAGTATACAAGGTCCGATTGTAACAAAAATAACAGTACCAGAGCCCCTTACATTTTTTTTTCAAGGCTTTCTTTACTACCCTCTTTTTTTACGATTTTTTGAGCATCTTCGTGGCTGTAGTTTAAAACTGCCCAATTTTCCTTTGGCTTGTGGAACCTTTATCTTAGAACAGCCTTAAGGCACCACTGTGATGCAGAAGCTTGCTAGATTTTAAGGCTAAGAGTATTACCTCCACTGATAACACACTCAGGTTATTACCATACCAGAGCCAAACTAGGCTGTGACCATAGAGTGGATTTCCAGTCACTATGAACTGAAGTGCCTAAGGCAAGCAAGCCAGTGATATTCTTGTCCCCAGTATCCACTGTGGGAATAGAGGGTTTCTGGATATCACCCAAAAGAATGTCCCACAATATCTTAGATTTAGCAGCAGTCAACCAGGAAGCCGACTCAGGTGATGGAATCAGGCAGGAGTTTCTGCAGGTGGCTGTCAGGCCATCGTTGAACTTTACCCATTAGGGTATGCAGCAGCAGCAGCAGCAGCAACAGCAGGGTCTCTCAGTGGCTCCAAGGGACTGTCACACCTCATGCTGGGCTGTAAATTCCTACAGAGACTGGTTAAGGATACATTGCATAGGCTTGGCAGGCTTTGATCCTGCTGGTTTTTAAGATCTTTAAACAATAGCCCAGGACAATTTACCAAAATCACAACTCTTTTTTTTTTTTTTTTTACTAACCAGATATTTTTGTAAAATAGACACAGAAGGCTCAGAAGGCTTAGTCTTGTAGCCATCTCTGACAGATGCAGTCTTCACACCTTGAACACCTACAACAGTTAACACTATTCTTTGTGCCTTTTTTTTTTTTTATCTATCTTGCCTCATTTTTCCAAAACTGACTCTGGACCCTTGATCTTAAATTGGGGGTAGAAGGGCGAAGGTCCATTTTCTGTAACTTCTTCAAGCTGACTTTAGGGGCATTGATCTTACCTAGCCAGGAACTTATAACCTTAGCCTATTTTACAAAGAAGCCATCAGGGTTAGATGTCATTAAGAACAATATTTTAACTTTTGACAACTGCACAGACCTTTTCTCTGGCTACAGCAGTGTAGCTTGTTTAGCACTCTACTTTGCAAAAGCATCTTCCTAGATGGCTTAGGAATGTGACCTCTAATGATCCCAACAATGCCTAAGATGCTTAAGTTACCTTTGCAGGCCTTTAGACAGATATCAATAGAAACACACTCTCAGGTTTACAAACTTTTTCCTGAGCAGATGAATTTCATGTAGCTGGTGTCAGCTCAATATTTCAATATTACTGCCAATTAGAGCTTTTGGTACATAAAGGGGTTGAGATTTAAACTATCCCCCACATTTTATAACATTAGCTTTTCACTATCACAGAGGACTGGCAAGTTCTTGTCCCTTACAAGGTAGTCATGAACATTAGGCATGCTTCCAAACTATCTTCCTATGACCTCCTGGCTTTGACCTGTTTTGAAGGGCCACGCACAAATGACTCTAGGATCTGACATTTCTGCCATCCAAGCAGTGGCTTTACTGCCTCTGGATGCTCCTCCATTGCTTTCGTCCCAGGAGTGTCTTCTCCACATTGGGATAAATGCCTCATTGGCATTTCCCTTTAGCTGGTCGCTGGACTTGAACTCGGGGCCTGAGCACTGTCCCTCAGCTCTACAGCTCAAGGCTAGCACTCTGCCACTTTGAGTCCCAGACTCAGGGCTTGAATGCTGTCCCCTAACTCTTCAGTCCAGGGCTAGTACTCTGCCACTGTGAGTCTCGAGCTTGGGGCTTGAGTACTGTCCCCTGACTCTTTAGTCCAGGGCTAGTACTCTGCTGGCTGAATAGAGGTGACAGTCTCACAGGAACCTTTTTGTGCCCGGGCTGGCTTTGAACCAGTTTGCAGATCAATGAGTCTTACAAAAGGCCATTTTACTCCAATTAAAAGCAACAAGGTGGTCAACATAGAAGTAGCTTTTAAGAATGCTCTTACCTGAAACTTATTAAAAGCCAAAGTTACATCTAACAAGCTTGTAAGAATCCTCTGTGCTTTGCTCTGAGCTTGCTGGAAACTGTTAAAAAAAATCTATAAGAGCAAACTAGAATAGCAATTATTTTGGTAATCCTAATTTTTCCTTTGTGCACATTGAGGCCAATGTTAAAAACAATTTTACATTTAAACTTTATATCCAAAAATCCATTTCTATTTTTTAAAACTCTTATTAATTACCTTTAATATTTTATACTTTAGTTTTTATTTGCATTTTGAAAAGATCCCTTGAAATCTTGAGGCCAAGTGTCACTCATTGCCTCTTGTTTTAAAACAGACACACATTAAGATTTTTAAACTCAAATGACAATTTTTCCTTAATGCAAGAATTACAGTCACCTTCACTATATCACGAAGCTAAACTTAACACCTTTATAACTTTTAAAAGCATCCTAATTGTGGAACAAAAGTGAAAGTAAGCCACATTATATAAATAACTTTTTAGCCCTCTTTTAATGCCTTCCTAATTTTAATGTTAACACGTCCAAGGGGAGGTTTTAGCAATACTAATCAGATCATCACATCACTCATTTTAACCATCATGTTTTCAGTGTCTATCTGCAGAGAAAAGAGAGAACAAAGATGGGCCACCCAGCCCCTTCTATGGAATGGCCACACACCCAATCTGACTCTTTAGGGTCAGATGAACTGCGTTTGCCTCAGCTTGCCCTCTTTTACCATGCGTGGACTCCTCCCAGGGCCTGTTCCACCATGCATGACAAGCTGAACTGCACTTCTGCTTGTTCACCCCTCACCCCTAAAGATAGGTCTTCTGTTGGCTTCTAAGTTTTTCCCCATCTCTTCTCTTGGTTCTCGAATGAAATACACAGTTTTTAGACTGACAGAACAAGTAACATCATTGACAGTGTTAAACTAACCTTTACATTTAAATTTCTAATACTTATCCCCAAATTTTAGCCAAGGGAACTAGATCCCAAACAGCCAATGCATTTTTGTTAAGCCAGGCAACTTGATTACAGTATAAAATGTCTTATGCATTTTAAAATATTAGTTTTAAATACCAGATTTTCTAATTTGCAAGTTAAAGAATCTTTACAAAAGCCATTTAAAACAATGCGAAGATTTTTTTTGTCAATGTCCAAACCTCATAACTTTTTGAATTTTAAATTTAAACTCACCCAATTGTTACAGCATGCTGACAATTTTTATCTTTGAACACGTTCACAGACACACACAAAACACTCACACAGATCTTAAAGCGCGCAAAAATCAAAATCAGTTGTACGTACACCTTTTAAAGTTTTTAAACAAAAATTTAAGACAGTATTTCTTTTAAACCAGGTAACTTTGTTGGGCTTCATTTTCCCAGAGTTTGCTTATCTAGCAAGGCAATTCACTAATTAGTCTTTTGAATCACTGTGCTGTTCTCATTCAGCAAGCTGAATCCAGAGTCTGCTGAGTGAGCCTGCCATAGTCTCCCAAATCTTCCCTACTTCAGAAAACATAAAACGAACACACACACTAAACAAGACAAACAAGTGGCCACAAAGACAAAATCAGGTCTCAGTTAATGGGGCGACATCTCACCACCATTTACTTACTAGGGGACTCAACACCCCTACTCACCTCAGACTGACAGGTTCTCCCCCACGCTCAGAGCCCCTGAACCAAGGCCCAAGGCTGAGATCTAACTGGGGCCACTCGCAGGTGGTCAGTGGCAATTTCATAATTGACAAACAAGCAAGTTCCTAAAACCTGACAATCTGGGCTCGTGCTGTAACTTTTTTCCAGTGATCTAAAGTCAGACTTAAGGGGGTTGTTAGTTGCCGCCCCTTCCCTTTAAGGACAACAAGACAGACAACAGAGACAATTAACACTAAACAGAAACAGGAAACCAGACAGGCGCTGTGTGGCAGTCGAAGGACTGCAAACAGAAAAAGAAGCAACTTCAGATGGTAATGGCCATCTGAACATGTTTTTTGTTTATGATAGCCTGAGCCTCTGCCTTATCTATAAATTCAGCCTTCCAGGTTAAGAACTGGCTTCTAGTCAGGACTGACTGAACCACTTTAACCCACTCGTGAGGCAGCAGGCTGCCTCCTTGGCCCAGTCCTTCAAGTATAGAAAGGGTGAAGGGTGCATTAATACCATAATTTTTTACTGCTGAATGTAAGTCTTTTAGATGTTTAATTTTTAATTTTTTATATATGGCCTAGCCCACATTACCTCCCCCTCATTCCTCCTCTAATTCCTCCCCCTCTCCCTCAGAGGCCGAGGTCCCTTGTTCAGCATCTTCATCCTCTGAGTTATCACCCTGGGTGGTGTCTGCCTGATTCCCCTGAGTACCAGAGCGGGCCATTACTGGAAAAGAGAGTGACACCGAAGTTGGTGTCTTATTACTTTTACTTAACCTTGGCCTGGCCTGTGCTCTGGCTAAGGAACCCACACAAGGCAAAACAAAGCCAGCTTCTCCTGTAAGGTCAGTCTGTAATTCCTGTATTTGTTGGGTGAGATCTCTTAATTCCCTTTTTATGGAAAGGACATCTTTTAAAGAGGAGACCTGTCTTAACAGGGAGTCTTTAGTTTTTAAGAGTCCTTCTACCCCTGGAATCT
Organism: Dipodomys merriami; assembly: GCF_024711535.1. Lineage (NCBI taxonomy): Eukaryota > Metazoa > Chordata > Mammalia > Rodentia > Heteromyidae > Dipodomys > Dipodomys merriami. Next base: position 213,462 of record NW_027202463.1, on the reverse strand, counting down.
GGGTAAGAGGAACTGAATCGTTTGGGGGGGTGCTTGGAGCGCTGGGGGGACATGGCCCATATAGGGGTGGAGAGGGCCAGTGGAGTTGTCTGGGATGTCCCCGGTCTGCTATAAAAACTTGGGACTGATATTGAGGGTGGGGCCCGTATTTTTCCTCCTCATATTTGGCAGCCTCCGTCTCGAGGCTGGCCTGCTGTGAAGGGCCAAGCCAATCATCGTCAGGGACATTTTGAGGAATTACAGGATAGAGTGCCTTATTTTTTAATGATTTATTTGGAGGAGATGGCCTCAATAAAGGGGGGGCAACTTAGTGGGGATAGGCTCATCAATAAGGGATGGGGAGGGCAAAGCCACAGTATCGGCCGCCTCCTCCGGTCTTGACGTCCCCTTTTGTGACTGAGTCTCATTTGTTAGGGGGGCGGGTGGCAAAATGTCCTTAGAGCAAGACTCATGCTCAGCCGAGGGACAGGAAAGGGCATCCTCTGCAAGAGCTAAAAGATGAGAAAATTGTCTATCTCCCTCCACATCCTTCAAGATGTCCCTAATGACCCCATAAAAACTAAAAAAGGCTTCAGGAACCTTCTCTCCGTCCCTGAGGAGTTTGTTAATGTCCTTTCCCACTTTATTCCATGTAAGAGGGTGAATTCCTGGCCCATGTAATACTAACCATGGACATTTTTCCTCCACAAAACAAAAAAAAATTATGCAAGTCCTTTTACTTAACTCTAATTCCTCTCTCCCTAAGACTACTTTTCATTTCCTTAAAGAAAAGACCTTCTTTAGACAGACTCTCTCCCATGGTTAGTTGACAGCAATCTTTACCTCAAGACCTTTCCGGGGTGGACGAGAGATGCGGTCCGGACGTCTCTACCTCGCGTGTCAGGAGCTCCTTGTTTGTCCGCTGTCCGGTAGGTCACCGTGTCTCGGGCCCCACGTTGGGCGCCACTTGACCGGTCCAGCAGGCCAGGTAATTTGGTGGGGGATCCGAGAGGGCACCTCCTAAAAGAACCAAGGGGGGCGAGAGAGGATCGAGACCAAGCGCATAAAGAAATACAGGGTCAGTCTGAGTCGCGTCAAGGTCTCATATATTGGCAAAGAAACTTAGGCTTTTATAAGGAAAGAAGGGGAAGTACTGTATGGAAGGGAGGGGCGGACGGAAATTTCTTTACGGTGAAGTCAGGGCAGGGTCTTTTTGGTTCACCGGTTTCGGTAATTGGCCCAGCCTGTTTTAGGAAGTAATTTAAATGTACACCTTGGAATTCCCAAGAACGGCTATTTGTCATGGCTTAATCAGGTGTTTGAAAAAGGCCAGAGCATTCTCAGGCAGGTTTCAGGTCTCCAACACATGATCATCCATCTAGAGAAGGACTCGTGTTCTGTCCACTGCATCCTGTCTTCCCTTCATAGTAGAGGACGGATATCCTTCTCCACTGTGGTCACATTTGGGAGGGATTGCTTTGTGGGGAGTGGAGGCATGGTGTAACAATGCTTTGTGTATGAAGACAGCAAGCTATTTTCTCTTCTGGACTCTGTGATCTGTATCATGGTTTGATTGGCTAGAAGCCAGTGTCAAGCGAAATTCCTACCCTATCCCACCTCCCCTTGGAATACAGAGGTCATTTTGTGGTACTAATTGTGCATTTCTGTATTAACTCCATTCCTGTCTCCATTGTATGCTGCTATCCATACCTTTCTACTTTCCCGTTCTCTCCTACACCTAGTTTATCAGAGCAGTTCTGGAATACAGCAAGTTATAAATAATTAAAATATAATTAAATTGCCTGGGCCTAGGGTGGAATTTGAGAGCTTTGCTTTGCTCTTCTCTGCTGCTGAGGGGCAAGCTTTCCTGTTGCTCTCCTGACTTCCACTCACTTGACATTCCCTAGGACCTCGGCAGTTTTTGCTCCTGGGTTTGCCATCCAGGCTGACTTGTGCAGAGCATACAGGACAGGCTTGGTTTAGGTTCTCCCCGAATCTTTGATAGTAACCTTGGTCTAAGGAGCCTGAGCGTCTTTTCCCCTGAACTCATACTTGAGTCATTTCACAGGTTTGTCTTGCCTTTCTTGTCTTCATAAATTGTAATTGCTTCTTTTGTCTTAGACACAGAGGTACAAGGAAGAGTTAAGAGCTGTGGAATGCTGGGTGCTTGCTCCCCAAATGATTCCCTATAGTCTGAAGCAAAAAGATAGATTAAATTTTGAAAATCTCTTTACAAGTCTGGTTGAAAATAAGAACCTCCTTACCTTTCTTAGAGGGATAGATCTGTCTGATAGTGACCCTGAGTTTGTAGCCAAAGGCGACTTTTAGAAACCCTGAGTGGTATTGGGCTCTGTCACTGACTGGTAACTCCAGGCTGTACAGTTTCCTTGTTCTCAGTAGAGTGTTAGCTCTTCCCCATAGTCCAGGGGATAAATGGTGAATTGTTTGGTATAATATCTAATGATCAATATATATAACTTACTATCATTAGCCTGCCTTCTGCTTATTTGTCACATTAGTTAGTTGGTCTATCTTCTGTAAAGATTATAGCAATTATGGTAATTACTATATCCACCATAAAGGAACCACATGAATACACACTTAATATCTTATTTTTTTTTCTGTAAACTCGCCTTTTATAAGTGCTCACTCCTTCCTTTCTTCCCTTCCCTCCCTGCTTTTTCTTCCCCTTTTTTGTACTTGAGCTGAGTCTTGAACTTATGGCCTCTTGCTCTTGTTTGGCTCTTTTGTTTATGGATGATGCTTAGTCCTTTGAGTCTCATTGACTTTATCTGTCAAGGACTTTGAACCGGGATCCTTAGATCTCAGCCTCATGAGTTGTCAGGAGTACAGGGGTGAGATAACAGTACCAGGCAACTCTTTGCTTTTACTTTTAAAAGCAATGTATTCTTTTATTTATTATCTTTAAGGAGTTATACAAAGGAGTTGCTATCTAACTCAGCAGTTTAGGAATACAATATATCTTCATCAATATCACCCCTTTCAACTGTTGTTTTGATTCTTCTTTACTTCCTTTCCCTTAGCACTTCTCATGACCAATTACTGTATATTCACTTCTGTGGATTTACTGCACACACATGTGTATGTATGTGCATGCATGTGTATGTCTGTGTTTGGTGTGCACACTCGGTTCCCACCACAGTCTTTTTAGAACATTGCTTGGTACGTCGTAGCCATGCAAATCTATATTCAATCAGTGAATAGTCTTCAGACACCACCACAGTTTCATTAATGCGGCTTTGGATGATACTTGAAACAGAAAGGGCATTCCTTTGACTGAAGACAGAAGCTCTTCCCAGGGAAGTGTGTGCTTGAAAGACCCAGGGAAGACATGGGCTGCATTACTCTTTAATGGGGCTGCTTGCTCAGGATTCTGTCACGAATTACCACTAGTCTTTTTGTCACCAGATTGTGGACTGCCCACTGAGAGCTAGGGAGAAACCAAATGGGAAACCTCGCAGGTGCCCACAGAATGATGTCCCTTTTGATTTCTGTGCAGGGACAACATTTTGGTAGGATCAATACATGTGAGTATCTTAGAATCCTCATATGTCAAGAGCATTTTTCAAAAGCAGTCTCTGATCTGCTGACCTCTCTGGGATTAAGAAAGCTGACTTATGTAAGCACATAGCTAACAATACCCTATGTCCTGATGCATAGAAGAATTCTAAGATGAAGTTGACTCAACACAGGTTCACACTGCATACACTATGTGTGGAAATTCTGCAAAGCAAGGCTGGGGTACCATGGAGCTACTTACCCCTGAGGGGGAGCAAGAAGCTGACATCCAGGGAAAGACAATCAAACCACTTCCTTCTTTCAGAGCTGAAGACCTTACTGTTAGGCAAGTGCACTTCCACTAAGCTAAATCCCCATCCCCCACTGCCTCTTGTCTCTATATTTCCTCAATATTTTCCTGACTCTTTCAGAATGTCTTTTGATTAAAAAAAATCTTAACTGAGGATCATTTCCTTGAGTATGCACAAGTAAAAGTGAAAGTTCTTATGTTCTGTATACTTCCGGAATTCTGAATGAATGCATGCTACCCTGCTGCACTCTGAATGTGCACGCTACCCTGCTGCACTCTGAATGTGCACGCAGCTTTCTCATCCATTATTTCACTGATGCTCTGCAGTTTCATTGTGAATCAAAAGTCACCAATTGCTAAACAGAGAAAGCAAAGCAGAGCGGTTAAGTTTTGCCCCAGGTCATTAGTGTACAAGTTCAGTAAAAGGAAATTATATTCACTTTTTTTTTTGGTTGTGGGGCCTGAACTCTGGGCCTGGGCGCTGTCCCTCAGCTCTTCAGCTCAAGACTAACGCTGTACCACTTGAGCCACTTCTGGCGTTGTCTGCTTATGTAGTACTGAGGAATCAAACCCACGGCCTCATGCATGCAAGGCAAGCACTCTACCACTGAGCTACCTTCCCACATTTACATTCACTTTTTATCTATTAAATCCTGAGTTCTTTTCCTCCCCTTTTTTTTCTAACTACATCCTACTTCCGCAAATGTAGAGGCTCTACTCTCACAGCAATATTATAGCATCCTCTTCGAGAAAGAATATTAGCAGCAGCCATTATATACTCAGGAAACATGGTCTACCCTACCCTGACTCCTACTGGTAACTCCTCTATGAGATGAGTTCCTGGGCAGGTTTTGGACTTTAAGCTACAAGTTAGTTCTGCTATGGCAAAGGGGCCACAGGCAGGACCAGGAAGCAATGCTGCTGTGCAGACTGTGGGGAGCCTGTATATGCTGAAGGTCAGATGCTGACCCAGGCAGGAACAAGATGAGGGGAAAGCACATCATCAGGCATTTGCTTTGCCTGTCTGCTTGTGCTCAGGACATCAATGAAGAAATAGATTCCGTTGTGCAACATATGTTTTAGATTATAGCCTGAAAGCTGTCTATGTGGCACCACAAATATCTTGGCCGGCATAGCAAATTTGAGGGTAGTCTCGTGTAAACAGTATGAAATTTGAACTAAAGAAGACATCTAAAATAAATGGGCTTCAGTTATTTTCAAAAACTTATATTGGAAACCTAAAATGATAAGGGCTCTAGGAAAGGTTCTGGTGTATTGCTGGTGGAGCCCAGCTATTTGGGAGGAGGTAATGGGAGGGTCACGGTCCATAGATCAGTTGGATAAAGCTATGAGAACTTACCTGAAAAAGCCAAATTAAAGCTGGGTGCTCGTGGCTCACACCTGTAATCCTAGCTACTCAGGAGGCTGAGATCTGAGGATCACGGTTCAAAGCCAGCCCAGGCAGGAAAGTGCATAAGACTCTTATCTCATATTTTCCAGAAAACCAGAAGTGGTGCTGTGGCTCACCTGGGTTCAATTCTTCAGCAACACATAAGCAGAGAAAGCTGGAAATGGTGCTATGGCTCAAGTGGTAGAGTGCCAGCCTTGAGCTGAAGAGCTCAAGGGAAAGTGCCCAGACCCAGATTTCAGGCCCCACAACTGACCAAAAAAAAAAGCCAGAAGTGGTACTGTGGCTCAAGTGGTAGAATGCTCACCTTGAACAAAAGACATCTGGAGACAGCACCCAGGCCTTGGCTCCAAGCCTGAGGGCAGACAAAAAAAAAAAGGAAAAGAAACAAAAAGAATAATTTTTAAAATTATGCTATGGTGGTCACGGGACGGAGATAAGACATTTACCAAGAAATGCCCTCCAACCAAGTCCATGAATTATTGAGAAAACCTGGAGATGCTGGTGGCTCATACCTGTAATCCTAACTATTCAGGAGGTTGGGCTCTGAGGATCGCAGTTCAAAGCCAGCTTGGGCAGAAAAATCCTGAAAGACACTTATCCACAATTAATCAGTAAACTAGAGGAAGCAGAGCTGTGGATCAAGTGGTAGAGCACCAGCCTTGAGCAAAAAGGCTCAGAAAGAGCACAAGACCCCAAGTAAAAGGAGAAGGAAGGAAGGAAAAAAGGAAGAAAGGAAGATAGGAAGGAAGGAAGGAAGGAAGGAAGGAAGGAAGGAAGGAAGGAAGGAAGGAAGGAAGGAAGGAAGGAAGGAAGGAAAGAAGGCAGGCAGAGAGGCAGGCAGGCAGGTAGGCTTATCACATGTCTTCCTGAACAGAGAGCCAGGCAAGGTGGTGTGTGTCTGTAATCCCAGCATTCATAAGGCAGAAGCAGGAGAATTATAAGTTCCAGGCCACCTGGAACTCCATAGCAAGACCCTGTTTAAAAGAACAGGAGAGGAAGCCAGGTGCTGGTGGCTCCCATCTATTAACCTTGCTACTCAGGAGACTGAGATATGAGGATCACAGGTTAAAGCCAGCCAAGGTAGAAAAGTCTGTGACATTTCCAATTAACCCAAAAAAGGCAAAAATGGAGCTCAAATGGTAGAGTAACAGCTTTGAGTGAAAAAACAGGGACAGCACCTAGACTCTGTTCAACCCCCAGGACTGGCATGAGTGTGTGCATGCACGCACGCACGCACGCACGCACGCATACACACACACACACCACACACACACAAACTCACACCACCACCACCATGACAACCACCATCCAAGCCCCTCAACAGGCAGACACTTCAGACAGCAAAATGAAGCTGCCATCACTAGTGCTTTCTCTGAAACCCACATTGCTAAGTGGCTGGGTGTATTTTCCAAAGATGGCTAAAAGAATAGTTTCACCTCTATACTGTTCCTTAATGTTTGTTTTGATTTTGAAACAGTGTCTCACTATATAGCCCAGACTGGCCTGGAACTTCTGATTCTCCTAATTACCAGCACATACCACCATACTTGGCTTTGAATAGTTTTTACCAAGACCCATATTAAGAAATGGTTAGGCCGGGCACATGCCTGTAATCTTAGCTACTCAGTAGGCTGAGATCTGAGGATCATGATTCAAAGCCACCCCAGGAAGGAAAGTCCAAGAGACTCTTATCTACAATTAATCAGCAAAAATCCATAAGTGGCACTGTGGCCCAAGTGGTAGAGCATTTGCTGTGAGCTGAAGAGCTCAGGTACAGAGTCCAGGCCCAGAGTTCAAGCCCCATGACCACCACCACCAACAACAACAAAAACACGTTTAGGCTAGGCAATGGTGGCTCCCACCTATAATCCTAGTTACTGAGGATTGTGGTTGGAAACCAGGCAGGAAAATCAACGAGACTCTTATCTCCAATTAACCACTAGAAAACTGGAAGTGGAGCTGTGTCTCAAGTGGTAGAGTGCTAGACTTGAGACTAAAAGCTCAGGTACAGCACTCAGGCTCTAAGTTCAAACCTCACAACTGACAAAAATGATAGAAAAAGAAAGATGGACGTTTAGGCCAGGTGCCGCTGGCTCACACCTGTAATCCCAGCTACTTAGGAAGCTGAGGTCTGAGGATCAAGGTTCAAAACCAGCCTTGACAGACAAATCTGAGATTCTTCTTCTTCTTCTTTTTTTTTTTTTGCTGGTCATGGGTCTTTCTTTCGTGTATGTGGGTGTATGTGTGTGTGTGTGCTGGTAGTAGGGCTTTAACTCAGAGAATGAGCTTTTGCTTGACTGTTCTGCTCAATGCTGGCATAGCACAACTCAAGCCAGAGCTATACATCTGGCTTTTTGGTGATTAATTGGAGATAAAAGCCTCAAGAATTTTTCTGCTCTGGCTAGCTTGGAACTACGAGTCTTACTTCTTACACTCTTGAGTAGCTCAGAAAACAGGCATGAGCCACAGGCACCCAGCTAGCTCCATGATATATTTATCTAGTTAGACAGTTTATGATGTTTCCAGGTTAGTTTTTGTTTTTTTGTTTTTTTTTTTTTGCCTTTTAAAAAGGATCTGAAATAGCACAGTGGTAGCTCAGTAATGAAAGCACATGCGATTCTTTCTACAGGGTGATTTCTTAGTGCTAGAATTTCTAGGCTAAAGGAGCAAATGCTTTTCTTAAACAAACAAACTTATTTTCTGGAGGCACCACTATAATCCGAGCTACTCAGGAGGCTGAGATCTGAAGATCACAGTTTGAAGACAGTCAAAGCAGGAATGTCCGTGACTCTTGTCTCCAATTAACCACCAGAAAATCCAGAGTGGCTGTGGCTCAAGTGGTAAGTGCTAGCCTTTAACTGAAGAGCTGAGGGACAGCACCCAGGCACAGAGTTCAAGCCCCATGACTGACAAAAAAATTTAATAACTCTATACACTTCAGAAACACACACATATACATATAACCTTACAATTTCAAAAGGGTGTTCTCATACTCTCAGTCACTAGTTCGTTCAATGCTCATGACTCCTCCAGAGGGAGGAGACCATTATGATTCACAATTTTTCAGAGAAAGCAAAGAGGTTTCATTGAGTGAGGCTATTCGCTTAGTGTGACACACACAACCAGCCAGTGGCTGAGCCTGCCTGCCCTTCATGTCACCTGTTCCACACCCCTCCATTCCACCACCTCATGTCCACTCCTCACTTCATAACATTCCTGTGATAAAGACCTTCTAGACCCTTCTAGATCCACAATGGATGGCTGACCTTGCAACCCCCATGAATGGAGCCAGAACAGTTTCTGTAAGATCAAATGGATCTTGGCCAATTTAATTTTGTAGGATGATGTTCAGGGGCTCCATTCAGCAAGAAGTAGATATTTCCTGGGGCTCAGATGGTTCTAGCACTGCTTTCAAGGAGCCCAGAGAGATCACTTTGGTCAATAGATCCTTGTCAGTTCACTAGTATAAATTAAAAATTCCACCATAAGATTTATTTACTTATTTATTTATTTTTCCCCAAAGAAGATAATTGTGATTCTGGTTAAAATGCAAACCTGCACAAAAGGGAACAGAGTCTGACCATTCACTTACACGCCTCGATCTCCTTCTAGCTGTCTTGGTTTACTGATTGTCAATGCTACAGCACTGGAACCATAGTACCTGTCATACATTACTGAAGGCAGTGCAGGTGTAGCCCTCAGCAAGGTGCTCACGACAGTCCCTAAGTGCTAAGTAAAACCAGGTCTTCTGGGTGCTGCTTGGTTGTGGTAGCTGCTGGGGAAAGAAGCTGCAGAAGGGTCAGGACCGAAGAAATAGCAGTGCACCTGGGAGGAGCAGCTCGTGGGCAGAGGAGGCCCTGGCCATGTGAGAATGGATGTGGCCCAGGTGGGAGAAGGTGGTTGGTAGAGAGGATAGATGGATGGTAGGAAATTCCAAGTGCTGTTGTCCTGTTGTCTAGGAAAATCATAAAGGTGACAGACCAAGGCTGCTTTCCTCTTTCCTTCCCATCTCAGCATGTGGGGCCTACCCTGGGTGGCAGGAGGAGGGAGGGGAGGAGGAGGAGGAGGAAAGCAATCAGGTTCTGGCTAAGTATGGGTTCACACTCTCCATGGAACTATAACATGGGCTCTAGAACAGCCTGGTTCAGAATGTGGAGCAGTGCGGCCAGGTGGGGTGCATGGCTGTGTATGATGGCAGGCGTGGGTGTTTTATGGCTGTGGTGGTGCAGGTTTGCTGGTTTATATGACTTGCCTTTTAATGTTCTGCATCTCAGGCATTGTTTCTGCAGTGCTCGCTCTTCCCTCTCTCTCTCTCTCTCTCTCTCTCTCTCTCTCTCTCTCTCTCTCTCTCTCTCTCTCTCTCTCTCTCTGCTCCTGTCATCTTCCCTTTGTTTCTGATCTTTTGGAAATGCAGAGACATCACGTAGAAGGGCAGAAGCAATGCATTTCCTATGGCGTGCACCACACGTCTGTACACACAGGTGACCATTGTGGCCCACTTCATCCTGCAGCTCAAGGACATCCACACACATAGGACCAAGGATCAGGCTTTGTTATAGCATGAAGCAGGCTACTTGCAACTCAGACTTTGCCCTTCACCCTTCTCTCCTCCAAAGATCTATTAAATGTGCAGACAAAGAAATATGCTTATGCTGGCAATGAGGCTTGAACTCTGAACCACATGCTCTTGCTTAGCTTGTTTTGCTCTAGACTAGTGCTTTACCCACCATTCGACTGACCCCTTCAATTTTGACCTTTTTCTGGTTAATTAGAGAGAAATTTTCCATGGATTTGTCTGCCCTGGCTGGTTTTCAACCTTGATCCTCAGATCTCAGCCTCTTGAGTGGCTAGAATTAGAGACATGTGCTATTAGCACTAATGTGAGAAAAAGTCTTTTCTATCAAAGGAGTTTTCTTCATTTCTGTTAATATTGAGCGATTTTTCTTTTCTTTTTCCATTTTGTCCACTATGGGTCTTTAACTCTGAGCCTGGGTGCTGTCTCTGAGCTCTTCAGCTCAAGGTGAGAGCTCTACCACTTGAGCCATAACGCCACTTCTGGTTTTCTGGTGGTTTATTGGAGATAAAGATTCTCATTGACTTTCCTGTCCAGGCTTGCTTTGAACTGTGATCCTCAGATCTCAGCCTCCTGAGTAGCTAGGTTTACAGGTGTTTTTTTCTGAAGTGTCCCTGCTTTGGCCAGGTGGCTTGGCCCTTGTTATGTACACTTTACTTACAAACTTCCTTTTCCTCAGCACCTGAGAAGCTCCTTGAATTTTAATTACATCTACATCTCTTTCCACATTATGAGCCTGATCTCAGCCAATGGGAGCAGAGGGGTGGGGCCTCCTGGATCTGGGATAAAAAGGGAGCAGCCAGCCTGCCTGCTCTGTGCGGTTGCTTGCCAGCTTTTTGACTGATGGTGCATTCTTCTGCAGAAATAAACTTAGCCTTGGTGAGTTCCTTTCCAGACACCCAGGAACTGAAAATCCACTTTACCATCCAGGTCCTTAACCTACACAACCTGGAAGTCTGCATGTACACAGAAGAGGTAGGGCTTGCTGCTTGTCCTGAGCACAGCAGGGTTGCACTGTAACTGACCATAATGCAGTTGCACTGAGACGGGAGACAGCATGGGCTAGACTAGAATCTCCATCAGCTCTGTGACCTTGTTTCTGTCTCCTGGCTGTTTGTTTGCCCATTCAAACAATGGAGTTCATGCTTAGCAATCTCTATGTTCTTCTCCAGTCCCATTGGCCTTGTCCTCTTTCTTTTCCCACTCTTGTCCTCTTGCTTTTCTATCACTATATATTTAAAACATTTAAAAAATTTGTTTATTCCTGGTGCCAGTTATGAGACTTGAACTCAGGACCTGGGCACTGTCCTTTGTCTTTTACTCTCAAAGCTGGTGCTCTACCACTTGAGCCACAGCCTCACTTCTGGCCCTTTTTTTACTGGTTAATTGGAGATAAGAATTGCACAGTCTTTTCTGTCCAGACTGGCTTTGAACAGCAAGAGGTCTCAGCCTCTTGAGTAGCTAGGATTACAGAAATGAGATATTAGTGGCCAGCAATCAATTATATCTCTAAATGAAGTTAAACAAACATAAAATATTAATTTCAATGTTGGACAATAAAGTGCTAAAATGAATCCTCAATCTTAGACTGTCTCTTTGTCTAGCATATAACTTTCTACTCTGTCATGTCCCTTAATAATGGCAGCCTTTATGGTCAAATGGTTCCTAACAGGTGACGGCCTCCTCTCCCCCCCACCCGTGCACTGGGGAGGGTAGAGGGAGACACATATTTTGTAAGGCAGACATTCATACAATGGCACTCATTTGTGCCCCTAAACCATGTCTTTTCTACTTGCAAAACACATTAACTCACCTGGCTCCAGTGGCTCACACTTGCAATCCTGGCTACTCAGAAAGCTGAGATCTGAGGATCATGGTTCAAAGGCAGCGCAGGCAGGAAAGTCCATGAAATTCTTATCTCCAATTAACCACCAGAAAACCAAAAGTGGTGCTGTGGCTCAAGTGATAAAGTGCTTGCCTTGAGCTGAAGAGCTGAGGGACAGTGTCTGGACCTAGAGTTCATGCCCCATGACCAAAAAAAACCCCCCAAGAAAACAAAATAGATACATTAACTTCATCCTAGTATTCCCTATCCCTCCACCCACAAAAAAGTAAATTTCGCCACTTATTCCAGCATCAACTTTAAAGTCTAAAATCCCTAGTATGACCTAAGTCACATACAGACCAGCTTTAAATCATGCTCCTTCTGAGGTTGTATGCCAGCGGAACCCAATGTATATTTCTAAAACACAACGGCGGATTGGCATAGAATAGACATCCCCATTTCTAGAGGGCTACATAGAACAGAAGAAAGGAATAGCCATTAAGTCTCCCAAATCCAACAGAGTAAGCAACATTAAATCTCAAAGCTGGAGATGAGTCATCTTAATGAAATTCCATTTCATGGACACTCAAGGCCTCAGGAAGACTTTCCTTGGTCATGCTCAAGTTTCTGCTCATGCTGAAATTTCATGCCTATGACTTCTTTAGGTTGAGGCTGTACATTGAAGCTCTATGCTTGTTTGTGTGTGTGTGTGTGTGTGTGTGTGTGTGTGTGTGTGTGTGTGTGTGTGTGTAGCCGGTTTTCCATCAGTCCTCTCAATATTGTCCTAGCAGAGATCTTGATAAGACTCCAGTGTCACAGCCTGCTCTCTATAGCAGCTCTGTCCCTGAAGTAGGACCCTGCCTGGTCCTCAAGGCTTTTGCAAGCATCCTTTGAAATCTGGCCAGACGAAGCCATGCCTCCATAGCTCCTACCTTCAGATTGCCTTGGAATTCACTGTATGTGGACATTTTATAAACAAGGCTTGCGTTGTGGTGGCCTGAGGCAAATCTTGGCCCTTGGAGCCAGAGCTGGGAGTATGGCAGAGGAGTTCTGTGGCAGAAAGTGGGGATCAGAAACTAGAAAAACTCTGGGTAATGAGCCCAGTATGTCCCACAGGTACTCTGAGCCTGTGAGGGGATAGGTAACCCTAGAAATCTCTGGCATGCCTTCTAGAAGCTTGTTTCTATCTTTTGCTGATCTCCATATGGTTACTTGGTTACAACTTTGCTTTTCTCAGCACATTTGTGTATGTATGTGTATGTGTGTGTGTGTGTGAGTGTGTGTGTGTGTGTGTGTGTGTGTGTGTGTGTGTGTGTGTGCACGCACACTTGTATCCACGCATGTGTGCATGCTGGTCTTGGGGCTTGAACTCAAGACTTGGTGCTCTCATTTAGCTGTTTCGCTCAAGGCTGGTGCTCTGCCACTGGAGCCACACCCCCCTTTCTGGCTCTTTGCATGGGTACTAAGACTTGAACTGAGGACTTTGAGCTCTTGTTTAGCTTTTATGATCAGGACTGGTGCTCTAACACTTGGGCCACATCTCCACTTCTGAAGCAATTTTTTTTGTCAGTCGTGGGGCTTGAACTCGGGCCTGGGTGCTGTCCCTCAGCTCTTCAGCTCGAGGCTAGCACTCTACAACTTGAGCTACAGCGCCACTTCCACATCTCCACTTCTGGCTTTGCTTTTTGGCTTATTAGATGAAGCTAAGAGTCTCATAGATTTGTATACCCAGACTTGCTTTGAACTGTGATCCTCAGATCTCAGCTTCCCTGAGTAGCTAGGATTACAAGTATGAGCCACTAGTGCTCAGCTTGAACATGCTTTTATGTCTCTTTACATGGACTGTCTCTGAACTTTCCAGATGTTTCCATGCTCATTCCCTCCTGAGTGTAAATTCTAGGCTTCAGATCATTTGATCATTCCTCTCTTCTTGCATTTTACAAGAAGCTGTTCAGAGAAGCCACATAGGTTCCTGAACCTTTGCTGCCTGGAGAGATTTCTCCTGCCTGATTCCAGAGCATTACCCCACACATTCTGCCTTCTACAGCATCCGAGGAGAGGGACAGAATTCACCCAGCATCGTTGCAAGTTCACAGCAAGGCTGGCCTTTCCTCTTGTTTCTTTCTCACACTTTGCTCAGGATGTCTAACTGAGGGTCCATTTCAGCTGATTTTAAGTCCTGACTACATCTGCTGAGAACACATTTGTTTTCCCTCCCTACCACTTTATTCTCGCAGAACCCAGTGCCTAATAGCTTGGGCCCTGTATGCATTCCAAATCCACTTGCACATTGTTAGATATTTAGGAGAGCCTCCACAGTGTACCCCATGGCTCTGGGACCCATCTTTGTCGTCTTAGTCCATTGGTATGACTATAACAAAATACCAGAAGCTAGACACTATATTAACAAGAGAAACTTGTGTTTTGTTGCCTTGAAAATGGAGATTAGTTCATGGCCCAGTTGTCAGAGGCTCAATTGTCAGATGATGCTACAGTTGGCTTCCAACATGGTGCTTGGAACACAGCATCTTCTGGAAGGGGATGGACACTTGCTGAACATGGACACCAGGGGTCAGACTCCCCTTAGATTCCTTTCTGATAGCATTAATCTCTCCACAAGGTCATGGCCTTCCTGGCATAAACACCTCCCCAAGTCACCACCTTCTAACACTGAGAGGATGGGGATTACGTGTTCAGCGTGTGAACTCGTGTGTGTGTGTGTGTGTGTGTGTGTGTGTGTGTGTGTGTGTGCACTCATACCACAGCGATCTCACTTTCTGCATCTCTGATATAAAACATTCTGAGTACTAAGCAGGTAGATTAAGAACTACCATGTGAAATCACATGAGGACCAGGAAACAGGCCAGGAACTTTAGATAGAGGGAGAAGGGATGATGGCTAGGATTTTTTTTTTTTTTTTGCCAGTCATGGGTCCTGAACTCTGGGCTTGGGCGCTGTCCTTGTACTCTTCAGCTTAAGGCTAGCACTCTACCACTTGAACCACAGCACCACTTCCTGTTTTTCTAGTGCTTTATTGGAGATAAGAGTCTCACAGACTTTCTTGCCTGGGCTGGTTTTGAATCGTGATCCTCAGATCTCTGCCTCCTCAGTAGTTAGGGTTATAGGCATGAGCCACCGGTGCGTGGCTTTTTCTAGGATTTTTATCTCATTCTCCTGAAAAGAATTAAACACACTGTGAACAAAAGTGTCAGCTTGTCCTCTGTATCTTGTTATTATTTCCAGGCCATCATTGTGATTTCTGAGTACTAGAATAAAAAGATTCATGAAGCCAGCTTTCCAAATATATAGCCTGGAGCTAACAGCATAAGCTGTTATGAATTCTAATTTGTATTTTACTTAGGAATCACATGGAATTAGACACCAGACTAAGGTTAGTTATATGGAAATGAAATGGAAAGAACTCAGGTCTTCAAAATTATGTTGGTCAGCCATGCCCTGGGGGCTTATGCTTGTAATTCTAGCTACTGAGGAGGCTGAGATCTGAGGATTGCAGTTCAAAGCCAGCCCTGGTAAGAAAGTCGATGGGATTCATGAACCACCACAAAACTGGAAGTGGTGCTGTGTCACAAAGTGGTAGAGCGCTAGCCTTGAGCAAAAAGAGCTTAGAGACAGCATCCAGGCCCTGAGTTCAAGACCCATGATTGACCAAAAAGGAAAGAAAACAAAACAAAAAAACATGACCAAGGATATTAGCCAGGCCCTGAGTTCAAGCCCCAGGACAAGCACAAAATAAAAACAATAATAGATGCAATCATGGTTCTAATCTCTGAATTAGCTCTTACTTGTTGGAATTCTCTTTATGAAGCGATTGAGCTATTAGGGGATATTGAGTGGAAGTGAGGAGTACAAAAGTCAGGCCTTTCTCAAACTTCTTTTGTGACCCCACACTCATTTTTGAAACCTTGATGGCTGAGCTGTGGGGTGAGTTTTATAGTCCTTGCCTTCCCTCCAAGTGGTGCAAAGCATTTATTGAGTTCTTCAGGTAATGATAGTAGCGTGCATGCTCTTAGGAGGTATCCTCATCTCTATCATCATGTGAAGTAGAAATGGGGTTTCCACAGCCCTGCAAAACCACCTCCATCAGCACATTGACCCTATGGGAAGGTAAATATATGGGCAGTAATAACACTCAGCCTGAGTCTGAAGCTGTGAGACAGAGGGACTGCACCATGCACAGCTCCCCTAGGGTGGAAACCTGCAAGCTCGATTTCTACCTTTATCAGCAGAAGATTTGACATCCTACAGGGTCTTCTCATGACAGAGAGGGGGCGCTCCTGCCAGACTGTAGGGTCACAGATCAGCCCCACAACACTGATTGTTGATTTATAGTGGGTCTAGTAAAGAAAATGAGACAAAGCATTCTCCTCCCTTTCTTCCTTTCTTCCCTTCCTCCCTTCCCCCTTCATAGCTCCCTCCCTTCCTCTCTTCCTTTCTTCCTTTCCTCCCTCCTTCCCTTCCTAGCTTTTCTTCCTTCCCTTCCCTCCCTTCTCCCATCCCTCCTTCATTCTTTCCTTCCTTCTTTGTTTTTCCTCTTCCTCATTTTCTCTTCCTCCTCCTCCTTCCTCTTCCTGTTTCCTTTCTCTTCTTTCCTTCTTTCTCCTTCCTCCTTCTTCCTTCTCCTCCTCCTCCTTCTTTCTCCTCCTCCCTCCTCATCCCACCTTTCTCTCCTTCCTCTTCTCTCTTACTCCCTGCTCCTTCTTCCCCTCTTTTGTCTTCTCCTCCTCCTCTTCCTCCTCATTTTCTTCTCCTTCTCTTGTTCCTCCTCATCATCTTTCTTTCTGTGTGCCAGTCTCAGGGCTTGAACTCAAAGCCTGCGCCTTGTCCCTTCATTTTTTTAACTCAAGGCTAGTGCTTGCCACAGCTCCACTTCTCACCTTTTGGGTTGTGAATCTGAGATAAGTGAGTCTCACAAACTTTCCTGCCAGTACTAGCTTGGAACCATGGTCCTCAGGTCTCAGTCTCTTGAGTAGTTAGGATTACAGGTGTGAGCCACCAGTGCCTAACGCTCACATTAAATTTTAGCCCACTTAAAAAAATCTGAAGAAAGAATTTGGAATTCTCTCACATCTGTTTTTCCCCCTCTGTTTTCTCCCAACAGTGGCAGCTATGTGCTGCCTTAAATCAATGCCTTGTTACAGAGTCCTGGGAGAGAAGATGAGGCAACCTCCTGCCTGCTTCTTTGCCTCTGGTCTCCATGCACCTTCCAGTCATAAGCTGAGCATGGTTGCCAGACTCCAGTTTCTACAGCATCCTCCCTTCCTTCCTCCTAAGTATTCAATCACTCCCTATTGCCAGAATGAAGAGTGAACTGCAAAGTAAGTACATGCCAGGTTCCAATGTCTCTCTCTAATTTTCAATTTTTCATCTATCTATCTATCTATCTATCTATCTATCTATCTATCTATCTATCTATCTATCTATCTATCTATCTATCTATCTATCTATCTATCTATCTATCTATCTATCTGTCTGTCTATCTATCTGTCTGTCTGTCTGTCTGTCTGTCTGTCTGTCTGTCTGTCTGTCTGTCTGTCTGTCTGTCTGTCTGTCTGTCTGTCTGTCTATCTATCTATCTATCTATCTATCTATCTATCTATCTATCTATCTATCTATCTATCAATCTATCTATCTATCTGTCTGTCTGTCTGTCTGTCTGTCTGTCTGTCTGTCTGTCTGTCTGTCTGTCTGTCTGTCTATCTATCTATCTATCTATCTATCTATCTATCTATCTATCTATCTATCTATATTGCTTCTAGTATGAGGACTTGAACTCACGCCCTATATACTGACCCTGAGCTTCCTCACTCAAGGCTTGCATTCTACCACTTGAACCACAGTTCCACTTCTGGCTCTTTTGGTGGTTCAATGGACATAAGAGTCTCACAGACTTTCCTGCCTGGTCGCGTTTTGAACCAGGATCCTCAGACCTCATCTTCCTGAGTATCTAGGATGACAGACATAAGCCACGGTTCGCAGAAGATAATATTCATTTCTATTCTTACCTATAAATAGACTTATGGACTGTAAGATGGGACATAGAACATTGTCTTTGGAGTAATGGCTTTGCCAAGATCTAGGATATGATGGAAGCATGGCCTCTGCTAGCCAGCCTCTAAAGAAAACCCTTCTTCTGGCTTGCTCACACTAGAGATGAGAGTAGAGGAGCTCGAAATGCTGCTCCAGGAAGGACGCCATCATGTTCTTCTGTGAGGTGAGAGATGTGGCCCTCCATGTGGCCTTCCTGGGAGGACAAGACCAGCCCAAAGCCCAGGTAAACATCTACTTCTCCCACCATGCATCATTCTTGACTGCCAACAGTTTTTATGAGTGAATAGCTAGGTGTGGTGATAGTCATGGGAGAGCCTGGGAGAGCAAGTGAGGGCCTTTGGCCTTGTGTAGTCTAAACCCCATCCCCTTCTGATGGGGAATCTGAGCTCCTGAGAGGTGCCTCTGTTCTCTCATCTTCTCCTTTCTTAATCTGAGGCACTGCGGGGTTGAGATCACCTTGAGAAAGCAGAGGGCTGTGTTGACCTGCTCAGCCAGGGGCAGAGAACACTCCAGAAATACTCCTAAATCCAAGGAGAGCAGAAGCAGAGAGGAGAATAGGAGAGGAGAGAACAGGCATTCCTCTGGTTCAGAGAAATAGAGTGCAATCTCAGAGCAGAGACAAGAACAGGAGAGGCTTCAGAACCTATGTGAAAACTTCCTAGCTTGCTTGCTTCCTTCCTCCCTCCCTAACTTCCTTCCCTTCCCTACCCTTCCCTTCCTTCCATCTTTCTTTCTCCCTTCCTTCCTTCCTTCCTTCCTTCCTTCCTTCCTTCCTTCCTTCCTTCCTTTTTCTTTTTCTCTTCTTTTTTTTGGGGGGGGGGCGGTCAGTGAAGGGGCTTGAACTCAAGGCCCAGGTTCTGTCTCTAAGCTCTTTTGTTCAAGGCTAGCTAGCACTCTACCACTTAGAGCCACAGCAACACTCTGGTTTTCTGCTGGTTCATTGAAGATAAGAGTCTCAAGGACTTTCCTTCCTGGGCTGGCTCTAAACCACGATTCTCAGATCTCAGCCTCCTGAGAAGCTAGGATTACAGGCATGAGCCGCCAGCGTCCAGCCTAGAATTTCTTATTATAAGAACATAGTTAGGCACCAGTAGCTCACACCTGTAACCTAGCTGTTCAGGAGGCTGAGATTTTATGATCATAGTTTAAAGACATCCCAGGCAGGAAAGTCTGTAAGACTCTTTTCTCTAATGAACCAGAAGAAAACTGGATGCAGAGCTTTGGCTCAAATGGTAGCATGCCAACGTTGAGCAAAAAATACCCTCAGGGTCAATGCTCAAGTTCCAAGTTCAAGCCCCAATAGTGGCACACACAGACAAAAAAAAAAGAATAAATTAAGAAGTAGTGATTGCTTTCTACCGAAAACCTGAAAGGAATGAAGAGGTGAACCTTTTAGGAATCTGTGTACCAGAGTTGGAGGTGTGACTCAAGTGATAGAGTACCTGCCTGTCAAATGCAAGACCCTGAGTTCAAATCTCAGTTCTGCCAAAAAAGCATCTAAGCATTACTCTGGGCAGTATTAAGTTGATCAGAATGTTTGTCAAGGGGAGTGTTTGTGCCTTAAATCACAATGGGGGCAGGCATTCTCTGTCATTAAAATTTGAAGATAGATAAACAGTAAATATTGCTGGGGATAATTAGTGCAGTGTGGAAAGACATGGAAGTTCCAACTCTGGCTGGTCCAAATCCATAGGGCCATGGGTATTTATCTAAAGCGTAGCCAAACCGTCTGAGCTGCAAAGGTGAGGTACAATTTGGAAGGCACTCTTTTGACACAGTTATGTTTGAGAGGTGTAATAATAACAGTTTGGCTGGATGCTGGTGTCTCATGCTTCTCATCCTAGCTACTCAGATGGCTGAGATCTGAGTATCGAGGTTCAAAGACAGCCCAGGCAAGATAGCCAATAAGACTCTTATCTCCAATGAACCACCAGCAAAAGGAAGTGTATCTGTGGCTCAAAGTGATAGAGTGCTAACCTTGAGCAAAAGAGCTCAGGGACAGAACTTAGGCCCTTAGTTCAAGCCCTGAAACTGACAAAAGAAAAGAGAAAAGGGGGGAAGGGAAAAAGAAAGGAAAAAAGGAAGGAAGGAAGGAAGGAAGGAAGGAAGGAAGGAAGGAAAGAAAGAAAGAAAGAAAGAAAGAAAGAAAGAAAGAAAGAAAGAAAGAAAGAAAGAAAGAAAGAAAGAAAGAAGGAAGGGAATTATAAGAAGAGTTATTTTCATTCATAGAGGAAAGTGGCTTGAATGGCAGAATGCTCATCGGATGCAGACTTAACCATTGACTTTGGGAAATTACTTGATATCTCTGACTTTGAACGTCACCTTTACAGTTTGTGAATGAGCCCGCTGCATAGTCAGGATCATTGTGTGGATGGGCAGCACACAGTAGGCCTTCAGTTGATGGCTGTCCCTCCTCTTCAACTATCTGTTGTCCACAACCTTCCATCGGCACCTCTCTGAGATGTCTGTCTGTCTGTCTGTCTGTCTGTTGATCAGCTGGCAGAGAGGCCTCTCTGCCAACTTCCACAATGCTATATTATGGGATGCAGAAACAGCTTTCTGCCATTAAACCTGTGAGGAAAGAACACTTGCTCATTAGAACTGCTCAGTGTGACTCTCCCAAAGGTCATCTCAGTTCTGCAATCCAGACTTGTAGGTTCTTGACATAGACCACGTTGTGTCTCTTGACCTATATAAACGAAAACCTGCGAAAAACATCTAAATCCAGATCTAGGCTGAGGAAGCAATTTTCTTTTCTGGATGGATGGCACAGTTACAAACAACTGGAAAGCAGCAGTATTAATCAAGAATGGGGAACTTTTAAACCCACAGAAGTTAAAAGCAGGGGGAGGGAAGTTGACTGACACATGTAATGATAAAATCTAGACTATTTTGGCTTCAGGTATGGCTTGATCCAGGTACTCAATATCAGGATTTCTCAGCATTAAAAGTCTTTTATTTTATTTTTTTTGGTCGGCCGTGGGGCTTGAACTCTGGGCCTGGGCTCTGTCCTTCAGCTCTTCAGCTCAAGGCGAGCGCTCTACCACTTGAGCTACAGTGCCACTTCCGGTTTTCTGGTGGTTTATTGGAGATAGGAGTCTCACGGTCTCTCCTGCCCAGGCTGGCTTTGAACCGCGATCCTCAGATCTTAGCCTCCTGAGTAGCTAGGATTACAGGCGTGAGCCACCAGCACCCGGCTCAGCATTAAAAGTCTTATTGTACTTTTGATCACCCAAGGTAAATACAAATACTGGAATTGACCCATGAATTATTAGGCTGATGAAATTCTTCTGTGACAACCTGCCTAGATGATCATTGTCTTCCCAATTGATAACTTTGATGAGACCGCCTCCAGGTCTCATTAGAATTTTAGAGGAATCTCACTGTACAGAACCATAAAAGACTATGATACTAAGGTAGAAAAATGTCAGTGTACTACACACCCCCACTCCAAACTCCGATGACTTCCTAGAGGATTAAATCGAGACTTAAAGAAGTAGTGATTGCCTCTCCCACCCAAATATACAGAAATTCTATGACATATCTGGTGTTGTAATGTAGATTTCTTGATACTAATGGAATCGGGTTTTTTCTTCTATATTTTTGCTGCAACTGGGGTGGAGATAGGGTTGATAATAATAGCCTCTGGAAAATGAAACTAGTCTTTTTTTTTTTTTTGCCAGTCCTGGGGCTTGAACTCAGGGCCAGGAGCTGTCTTTGAACCTGTGTGTGCTCAAGGCTAGTCCTCTACCACTTGAGCCACAGCTCTACTTCTGAGAATTTTTTGGAGTAGTTTATTGGAGATCAGGATCTCATGGGCTTTCCTGCTCTGGATTGGCTTTGAACTGAGATCCTTACATCTCAGCCTCCTGAGTTGCTAGGATACAGACTAGCTGTCCCATTTGGTTCCTTTGCTGAGAATTAGGACTCTTCTGGAAACTCTAAGCAAATAGGAGTCAGCTGTGGAGGGCAGTGTTGGCAGATGGCAGCAGGTGGATGTCAAGCTGCAGAGCACAGGGCCCTGTCCGTGATGCTGACCCTTCTCCTCTGTGAGCCAGAGGTTGCTGGATCCTGTGTGACTTGTTCCTGTTTGCAGTCTCCAACACGTCTTCCATTAAATGATAACATTGTCCCCACACCATCCATGGTGGCTTTGAACACTCAGATCTCGGTTCTTCTGTGCAGAAAGACCTGGTGGACTAGAATCTCAAATGTTGCTTCCATGTTGGTTTTGTTAGCATCAGGACTGAATCTCTTTGAGGGCTCACTTGGTCCTTTTAAGGGATCTTTTACTCAAGATTACCAGGCAAGAGAGACAGGTCTTCCTTCCCTCTTTCAATGAATTATCTTCCAGCCTTCCTTATCTTCTTGGGGCTCACACCTGTCATCCTAGCTACTCAGGAATCTGAGACCTGAGGATTACGGTTTCCAAACCAGCTTTGGTAGAAAGGTCCATGAGACTCATCTCCAACGAACCACTCAAAAGCCAGAAGTGGAAGTATGGCTCAAGCAGTAGAGTGACAGCCTGGAGCAAAACAGCCAAATGGAGTTGGAGGGCTTGAGTTCAAGTCCCAGTACTAGCACATACACACAAGAAAATTTGTCTTGTAGACTTGGCCACTTGTGTCTGCAAATTGGTTCTTCATGGGAATCTTGGGTCAAGTCTGTCTAGCCTTGGGTTTGCCTCAGGTTTGTCCTTTTGTTTTCAATGCTTGGCCATCATTTTGACTCTTAGATTTTAGATCTGTAGTTCCCTCAGAGAGAAATCGTATTTCATTCCATTGCAACTTCTAAAATACTACACAGAATGCCATATTCATCTCAGTCAAAACACCTTATCACATCTTCACAGGAAAAATGACTGCGTGAAGTTTAATTTGCTTCAAGTATTATTTGAACTGTGTGTGTTTGTGTGTATAAATCCTGGGGCTTGAACTCAGGGCCTAGGCACTGTCCCTTAGCTTTTTCTTTCAAAGTTCAGTACTCTACCACTTGAGCCATATGCTTCCCTTCTGCAGGGTTTTTTTGTGTGTGTGATTCATTCAGAGATAAGAGTCTTACAGACTCTCCTGCCTGGGCTGTTCTTTGAACTGTGATCTTCAGATCTACACCTCCTGAGTAGCAAGGATTACAGGTGTGAGCCACTAGCACCTCACTCTGGCCCCATTTGAACTAATTCTGTCTGAAGAGAGAGAGAGAGAGAGAGAGAGAGAGAGAGAGAGAGAGAGAGAGAGAGAGAGAGAGAGAGAGAGAGAGAGAGAGAGAGTGTCAGAGGGAGACAGACATACAGACAGAAAGACAGAGACAGAGAGAAAGATAGAGACAGAGACAAAGCTAAAGAGAGAGAGAATGACTTTTCTTTTGCTCTACTGAGCCTTCTTGGGATAGAAGCAAAGTTTTCCCTTTTTGTTTTGATTTTGGTTTCTGAGGAATTAGCAATAGGTCTAATTAATGTCATCAAAAGGAGAGCATTTAATTAACTAAATAACATGTTGAGTCTAATGAGAACATACTTCAGCACCCACTAGGTGGTAATGGTCTCTGAGGCTAATTCCCAGGAGGCCTGTGATTGGATACAGAGAAATTTCTGTCCGCCAGTGTCAGGGTGTGTGTGTGTGTGTGTGTGTGTGTGTGTGTGTGTGTGTGTGTGTGTGTGTGCATGTGTATGCATAGGTGTGTGTGCACATGAATGTGTATACACCTTGCTTTGCACTTGCCCAGAACTCTCTATTTCCAGTCCTCTTGACCTGTCTAGCCATTTTCATACTTGATGGCCCAATCATTTATAACACCTGATGGAGGCAATCATTTTACCTTAGAAGTAAGTACATGAGGCCCAGATAAGGTTTGTGACTGTATCAGAGTCACACAGCCTCCACCACAGACAGAGTAGGCATTGTTTACATAATATGAAGTGGCCCTGTGGCTCAAGTGGTAGACTGCCAACTTTGAGCAAAAGAAACAAAAAAGCCAAGAGCAAGTGCAAGGTCCTGAGTTCAAATCCTAGTACTGGCACAAAAGACAAGGCGTTCTCTGCATCTCTATGTCATGGCGTCTCATTTACCTCAGAGATGATCGTTCTTAAGATTCCTGAGTGCTTACTTCAACATTTTATTTGGATGAATCTAATAAATTCTTTTCCCCCCAGTATTTTAACACAACAGTAATTAGGCCACTCATGGTGTGTGCAGACCTCCTCCATTTTTGCTTAACATTTTTACTTTCAGCACACAGGACTCTTGTATTTATCTCTTTTTTTGGCCGATTGTGGGGCTTGAACTCTGGACCTGAACACTGTCTCTCAGCATTTCAGCTCGAGGCAAGTGCTCTACCACTTGAGCCACAGCGCCACATCTGGTTTTCTGGTGGTTTATGGAAGATAAGAATCTCATGGACTTTCCTGCCTAGGCTGGCTCTGAACTGTGACCCTCAGATCTCAGCTTCCTGAGTAGCTAGGATTACAGGTGTGAGGCATTGGCACCTGGTTTTATTTATCTTTGATGGCTGCATGACAGATGAACTTTAGGCTATTACTCAGGACCAACAAAGTTAATCCACCAAAAAGCACAGACAAGAAACAGGGGAGAGATGGGAGAGTTCTTTCTCTGCAAATCCCTTACCTGAG
The DNA here is from genome assembly GCF_024711535.1 of Dipodomys merriami. Classification (NCBI taxonomy): domain Eukaryota; kingdom Metazoa; phylum Chordata; class Mammalia; order Rodentia; family Heteromyidae; genus Dipodomys; species Dipodomys merriami. The sequence continues at coordinate 189,151 of NW_027202463.1, read as the reverse complement.
CAAACCTAGGTCCTGGGGATGAATGGACTTGGAGGCATTAGAGTGACAGGGAGGAAGAGGAAGAGGTGAAGCTTCAGAGTGAAGCCCGCCTCCTACTTCCTTTTCCATCTTTCTTTGCTTTTTCTTCTTCTAAAATTTCTGTTCTCTGCAGAGACCCAAGCATCCAGAATAGAAGCTCCCAGTAGGTTTATCTACTCATTTATCCTTCTCTGGGAACAATTGCTTTGTTAGCATTGAAAAGATTTATTCATCCCATCTTTGTTTTCACCCTTGTGGGCTTTCTGCTTATTATTGGCTGTTTTTTTGTTTGTTTTCTTGCTTTTTCTTTTTGTACCAGTCCTGGACACTGTCCCTGAATTATTTTTTGCTCAAGGCTGGCACTCTACCACTTGAGTCACAGCTCCACTTCTGGTGGTTTCTTTTGTTTAATTTTTTTTTGGGGGGGGGTCCAGTGGTGGGGCCTGAACTCTGGGCTGTGCGCTGTCCCTCAAGTATAGCACTCTACCACTTGAGCCACAGTGCCACTTCCGGCTTTTTTCTTTTTGCTTATGTGGTGCTGAGGAATTGAACCCAGGTCTTCAGGCATGCAAGGCAAATGCTCTACCACTGAGCCACTTTCCCAGCTCCATCATGAGATTTTTATCTCCAATTAATCAACCCAGAAAGCCAGAAATGGAGATGTAGCCCGAGTGGAAAAGTGGTAGCCCTGAGCAAAACATACAAACAAGCAAAAAAGATTCAGGGACAAGCCCAGACCCTGAGTTCACGTCCCAGTGCCAGCCTCCAGAGAAGACAACAACAAAATAAAGCAGTATGCTACAGCACACTCTTCTACAGATTTGGTAGAGATGTGCTTGACCTTCATTCAAATGAAGAGAATCTTTTAATTTTCTCTGCTTGATGCTGCTCAGTGGGGCATTGGGGAACCTCTCCTTTCTCTGCGGGTGTCAACCATTCACATTGTACGGTGAAGGTTACAGTGAAAGTTTCCACTGGGTTACCATTCCTCGGCCAAAGCTGTCTTATATAATTGAGTTTTCAGCTCTCTCCAAATCTATTTTGAAGCTCTTCTGACCCATTTCCTCTCCTGGGAGATTGGTCCTTCTAGAACACTTCACCTGGATGAGTTTTGCTGGTTGGTCTCACATGGAAAGGGGCCAGTGAACTACTACACTTGAATGTGTTTGGCTGGGTTGGGTCGGTGGGAGGCAGGAAGGAGGCCTAGGCGCTTCTCTAGTGCTTTCTTGATTCAGTGTGACACTGGTAATCATCATGGGTTCCATCTTTGTGGCCCCTGATGGAGGGCCCCTGGTGCACAAATCTGACTCTCTGTGGACTCTGATAGCACTTCTTCTGAGCTTTCATCTCCTTTGACCTCGGGGAATCCACAGCTCTCTTTTGCTGCCAATCTCCATGTGGCTCAGTGGCCCTTGTTTATTCTTTAATCTCCTACCCATCACTTCTTTCTTCCAGTTGGTTCACAAAAGTGAACTGAATTTGTTTGTGTGTGTGGGGGGGTGTACAAGTACTTAGACTCTGAGTCTCTCTTGCTTGTTTTGATTTACTCAAGAGAGCTCCACTTCTTCCTTTTTGATCAATTGGAGATCAGAGTCTTACAGACTTTTCTGCCAAGGCTGGCTTCAAATCTTGATCTTCAAACCTCAGCTGCCTGAATAGCTAGGATAATAGGCATGATCTACTAGTACTGGGCTTTCCATGGGGCATTTGTTTCCTGCTGAGACCTGGAGCAGATGCTCCTGCTGAATTCACTCCTATGTGTTCCAAGTTGTTTTTTGGTTATTTCACAACTGATAGGTCCAGCCCATCACCAAGATTATCACATTTGCTGCCTTCCCCTGGCACACATCGTTGCCCCTCCCTGAGTTCTTGGTCAACTAGAATTGTGAGGTCATTATAATGAGGACATTCTTTTTGGAACTTGATTTCAGAACTAGGTTACCCAGGCTACAGGCCTGTCACCATCTTAAGGACTGTTTATGAGTAAGATCCTGTATTCCTTCATTCTCAACTTTCTGCTCTGTTAAATGAGAGCATCATAGCTTTCCTTTCAAGCTAATTACTGCCAGGATGAAGTGAATTGACATACATGGCAAACTTCATACGGGACAGTGCTTAGTGCTTCATACGGGTGGCCTTCATTGTCAAGGTAACCATGCTTTACATACAAGAGCAAACATTTGATCTAAACACAACACTTGTCTTTTATAGGATGTCGATTGTCTCATGGGCACTGCAAATAGTGATGCTGTGGTGCTTTCTGGAGCCAGGTATCTTGGGAAGGAAATGGTGAGCCATTTTGTGTGTGTGTGTGTGTGTGTGTGTGTGTGTGTGTGTGTGTGTGTGTGTGTGTGCGTGCGTGCGTGCACATGTGCACGCATGCATGCACGCAATCACGCACGGGTGCATGTTCTGGTCCTGAGGCTTGAACTCAGGACCTGGGCTCTGTTTCTGAATTTTTCTACTCAAGGCTAGTATACTACCCCTTGTGCCACAGTTCCACTTCTGGCTTTTTGGTGGTACATTGGAGATAAAAGTCTTAAGGACATTCCAGCCTGGGCTGGCTTTGAACCATGATCCTCAAATATTAGTCTCCTGAGTAGCTAGGATTACTGTTGTGAGCCATCAGTGCCCGAATTGTAATTGTCTTTTTTTCTTTTCCCCAGCCTTGTTTGAGTTTTCTCAGGTGCTCCCTAATGTGTGATGGAGTTGTATGTGAAAAGATGATTATAAGCAAAAATGTTGTGTGTTGGAAAATGTGTTTAATTCACCCTGACTACTGGATATCTTTGCCTAGCAACAGTGTGCTAGAGTGGTTAGTTATTAACTCAGAATTGCTGGGCTGATCTGAAGTTGTAGGTACTGTCTCTTCTCAGCTTTGCAGGAGAAAATCCCATTCATCAGCCTGAGAAAAGATTCACATTGAAAATTCAATATATGAGCCAAGTACTGGTGGCTCACATCTGTCATCCTAGCTACTCAGGAGGCTGAGATATGAGGATTGTGGTTCAAAGCCAACCCAGGCAGGAAAGCCCATGAAACTTTTATCTCCAATGAACCACCAAAAAGCTATGTGAAGCTATGACTCAAGTGGTAGAGTGTTAGCCTTGATCAAGGGACAGTGCTCAGGTCCTGAGTTCAATCCCCAGGACTGGCAAACATGTTTGCATGAGCTTACCCTCCAAATTCAAGATATGATTTCTACTAAATTTTCTGCAATCTATTAACAATTCAAAAGAAACCATAGTTGGGATAATATAGGCAGGGTAAGGTAATAGGGAAGTTAGAAAATATATTCAAAAAATTAAGCTGGAATTAGGAGTGAGGGTATAACCCGCCTAAAAAATAAACAGTCTGGCTGGGTGCTGGTGACTCACACCTTTAATCCTAGCTACTCAGAAGACATGAGAGCTGAGGATCCTGGTTCAAAGCCAGCGTGGGCAGTAAAGTCTGTGAGACTCTTATCTCCAGTAAACCACCAGAAAACTGGAAGTGGCACTATGGCTCAACTGATAGAGTGCTCGCCTTGAGCTGAAGAGCTGAGGGACAGCACCCAGGACCAGAGTTCAAGCCCCACATCAATAACAACAAATAATGGGCTGAACCACAAGAAGTTGAGTCAACTGTTTCAAAAACCCACAGAACTGCCTTCTTTCTAACACTTTCTTTTTCTTTTTCTTTTTTCCACATGTAGAGTAAACATTTCTGCCTCAGAGAAGTAAATAGGTATGGGAATAAAAAGTGACTCTTTCTGGTAAATCTATGACCAGAATGAATATCTTAAATAGGATCACGAAGAGCAGACTTCCATGTCACAAAACTCCTTTGCCAATCCAGATCCACTGTGCCACTCTTGCATAACAGTAGCAAAAAAAAAAAAAAAGAAGAAAAACAATAAAAGGATAATAGAGAAGTTGCTAGGCTACCCTTCATCCAAGTGACCAGTTTGTGAATGAGGAGCTCCAACCCACATAGAGACATGAAGGTCACTTACGAAGCCCCTAATTCTCTGTTTGGCAGAAGCCGTCAAATTCTCCCACTCCTGGCAACTGGCAAGGTACTATCAGCTAACTTGTGTGAGGTTTTGTGAATGACTTCAAGCTTGTATTGTTAATCTAATTTCCTCAAGGGTCACAGTGGGGCATGGAAAATCTAGTAGGGTTCCCTTTTCTTTCTTTTTCTTTCTTTTTTTTGTCAGTCATGCGACTTGAGCTCTGGGTCTGGGGACTGATCTTGAGCTCTTCAGTTCCCTACAACTTGAGTCACAGCACACTTCTGGTTTTCTGGTGGTTAATTGGAGATGAGTCTCACAGATGTTCCTGCATTGGCTGGCTTTGAACTGTGATCCTCAGATCTCAGCCTCCTGAGTAGCTAGGATTAAAGGCATGAGCCACCAGTGTCCAGAGGGTCCCTTTTCTATTTGGGAAATCTCTTTTCCACATACCTTCCCAGAGATACCTAAGAAACTACAAACAAAACTGGATTATTTTGTGGTGCTTGGGATTGAATTTAAGGTCTCACATTTACCAGGCAAGTACTCTACTATATTACCTATACCCTCAGTCCTGTTTACTTTTGGGGTTTCTTTCTTTCTTTGTTTCCCTCAGATAGGGGTATCATGTTTTTACTCCTACTGACCTTGGACCACAGTCATTCTACCTTTGCCTCCAGAGTAGCTGGGATTATAGTCATGCATTATCATGTCTGGATTTGTTTTTAAGTATTTGTATTATAGTTTGAATTCAGGGCTTTGAGGCTCAAGGCTGGCATTCTACCCCTTGAGCCACACCTCTACTTCCTGTCTTTTGCTGGATGGTTGGATATAAGACTCAGAGGGTTTTCTGTTTGGGCTGGCTGAGAATTTGACCTTCAGATCTCAGCCTCCTAATAGCTAGTAGTACATATGTGAGCCACCAGTGTCTTTTCCTCCTCCTCCTCCTCTTCTTCCTCCTCCTTCTCTCCTCCTCCTCTTCCTCCTCCTCCTCCTGCTCCTCCTCCCCTCCCCCTCTTCCTCCTCCTGTTCCTCCTCCTCCTCCTCCTTCTCCTCCTCCTCGTCCTCCTCGTCCTCCTCTTCCTCCTTTTTCGGTAGATTCTCACTAAATTTTGTCTTGGCTAGCCTTCCACTATGGTTCTCCTATCTCTACCTCTAGAGGAGTGAGTCAGCATAGCTGGAAAGGAAACAGAACTTTTGCCTGACTCACTGTGGTGACAAGATCAGCAGGAATTCATATCGTCTCAACCTTCTCTCAACCCTTTCTAATTCATTTCTTCCCCCTTCTAAACTCTGTGTGTGTGTGTGTGTGTGTGTGTGTGTGTGTGTGTGTGTGTGTGTGTGTGCGTGTGCATTTATAATTGTGCTAGTACTAGGGCTTGGACTCAGGGCCTGGAGCTCTCATTTGGCTTTTATTGCTTAAGACTGGTACTTTACCATATCAACCACAGCTCCATTTCCAACCCTTTTTTGCCAGTCGTGGAGCTTGAATTCAGGTCCTGGGCACTGTTCCTAAGCTTCTTTTGGTCAAGGCTAGTATTCTACCACTTGAACCACAGCGCTATTTCTGGCTTTTCTGTGTATGTGGCCCTGAGGAATTGAACCCAGGGATTCAGCCATGGTAGGCAAGCACTCTACCACTAAGCCACCTTCCCAGCTCCTGTTCCCAATTCTTTGCTGATTCATTGGAGATCAGGCTCTCACAGACTTTTCTGCCTAGGCTGGCTTCAAACCAAGGTCTCTGCCTTTCTGAAGAGCTAGGATTATAGGCATGAGCCACTAGCATCCAGATTCAGGCCATGGGTTTTTTGTTTTGTTTTGTTTTGTTTTGTTTTTGCTTCAGATCCAGATTGTAAACATGTCTTGGATGGATTTATATCCTGCTTAGGGCCATAGCCCACACAGTACAAAGTAGACTTTACCTTCACTTGAGGTGAATTCTCATGGGAATTTAGTGGTGAGGATTACATAGTGTGGGCTATTATAGGACCCAGGCAGTATGTGAGAAAATGGGAAAGCACACAGCAGAGACCTTGGCATCTCTTTGATGGCCACAGAAGGAAAGTGTGGGTTTCCTCCATCTTGACATAAGTTCCTTTTTGGATTCTCCAAGTGTGAAGTTCCTCTGAAGCGATCCTTCTTTGATCTCCAACAGAACGCACTTTGTAGATCATCTCCATCCTTGACCCCCTGTGCATCTCCTTCCCACAATAGCCAGGTGTTCTTCAGAGATAATGCCATCTGCACAATAGCTTTGTGTCTCCTTCATGTCCTTCAGAAGTGGGGGCGGGGAGGCTTCAATCTTAGAGACCTATAGCATCCCTGAAGGGCCTTTGTTGCTTTTCCTTGAGATAAATGGGTGCCGGTGTCTCTGGGCAAAAGGGATCAAACTTTGCACAGTGATTTTCAGATCCGTTCAGCCTCCCAAGTAGCTAGGATTACAGGTGTGTATCACTGACACCTGGCTGCATTCTTTTTTTTTTTTTTTTGTCAGACTTGGGGGTTGAACTCAGGACCTGGGCACTGTCCCTGAGATCCTTTTGCTCAAGGCTAGCACTCTACCACTTGAGCCACAGCCCCATATCCAGTTTTTTCTGTGTATATGGTCCAGAGGAATCCAACCCATGGCTTCATGCATGCTAGGCAAGCACTCTACCACTAAGCGACATTCCTACCCTTGCATTCATGTTTAAGGATGGTTTTCTTTCTCTTGTCAGCCCTCTTGCCTTCTTGTAGTTTCCTGAGAACCTCAATTCCTTTCTCCTGAACACCAACAGTTTCTCCTCCAAGTGGAAAAGAGATGGAAAGTATTCAGAGTTTCGTAATGCTTTCTTTTGGCTCTATTTTTCTTCTATTGATTTCTTTGTAATTAAAAAGGTCATAGAAATGTGTGGGGCTGAGAAGGTGACTCAGTGGTAGAGTGCTTGCCTTGCATGCCTGAGGCCCTCAGCACCACATAAGCAAAAAGAAAAAGCCTAAAGTGGCACTGTGGCTCAAGTGTTAGAGCGCTAGCCTTGACCTGAAGAGCTGAGGGACAGCGCCCAGGCCCAGAGTACAAGCCCCACGACCGAGGCCAAAAAAGAAAAAAAGAAATGTGAGAGAAACGGTAGAAAGATGGAAGGGATCCTAATAGATGAGATGGGTGGAATATGGTGAATAATGGTGAAAGCATGTGGTTGTAGGGAATGTGGACTGACAATCATTCCTTCAACCTGAGTTTTTGGGGTAGGGAAGCCAAAGGCCCAGGGAGGGGACTTGAGTGGCCTGTGGAATTTCTGTGGGCAGGGCTCTCAGCGAACAGCACCCCTGGTGGGCAAATCCAGTGTAGCAGAGCATGTTACTTTGGGAAGCAAAGAACTGTCTGGCCTTGGGCTCCCCACTCACCATGCAGAGATAGGAGAAATGAAACAACCGGGGGCATTTTTTAGATACAGCCGTAGAATGCATACATCTCTCTAGAGAATCAGCCTCTGTGGGCAGCTGCTGGTTTAGCTCAGAAGTGAAGGGTTGGAGAAGAAAGGAGGGAGAAAGAGCCAGGGATGTTGGTTTCTTGTTTTTAGCTCTGTTAGCGTCTTCTGTGCTACTGTTACTAAACCGTATCCTAGTAATAAACACTATCCTAGTGTTACGGTTATTAAAAAAATTAGTTCTGGCTCTAATCCTAGCTCAGGAGGCTGAGATCTGAGGTTAATTGAAAGCCAGACCAGACAGGTTATTTTTGATAAACAACTCAGAAAGCTGGAAGTAGTCTTGTAGCTCCAAGTGTATATCGCTATCCTTGAGAACAAAGAGCCTCAGGGATAGCTCCCGGGTCAAGCTCCAGGATCTGTAAAAAATAAAAAAAAATTAGAACTGGGTACTGCAATCCTAGCTACTTAGGAGACTGAAATCTGATGATTATGGTGGGAAGCCAGCTCAGATAAGAGTGTCTGTGAGACTTTTATCTCCAATTAAACACCAAAAACCTGGAAGTTGTGCTGTGGTTCAAATAATGGAGTGCTAGACTTGAGCACAAAAGGTAAGCACCCAGGCCTTGAGTTCAAGCCCTAGGACCAACACAAACACACACACACATACACACACACACACTCACACACACACACACAGAGCTGTGCTGGCATGAGCTCTTCAGTCTTTTCTCCTTATGAGATTTTTTTCATTAATATTTACACAATATTTTATTATTTTCATTCAGGTGAAATCTTTCCTTAACTCTCTGAGTGGAGAAGAATTAGAGGCTCTAATATTTGAATTAGAACAACTCAGAAGCATTTTCCCTAGCAGAATTTTTTGAGGAAGAGGAAGAAGAGAAAAAAGGTAATATGAAAATTCAGAATCGGAGTGGGAAGATGCAATGTATTTATTATTACTAGAGTATTTATTATTACTAGGGTATTTATTATTATTATTATTATTATTATTATTATTATTATTACTAGATTATTTATTATTACTAGAGTGATTTGTGTGTTTGTGTGTGTGCACGCACAACACCTGTGCTGGTCCTGGGGCTTGAACTCAAGGTCTGCTTGCTGTCCCTGACCTTCTTTGCTTAAAGTTAGACCTTTAAGGACTTGAGCCACACCTCTACTTCCAGCTTTTTTTTGTGTGTGATTAGAGATAGGAGTCTCACGGAGTTTTCTTCCTACGCTGGCTTCCAACTATGATCCCCAGATCTCAGCTGCCTTAGTAGCAGTCTGACAGGGATAGCCACTGGTACCCTGCATCTCTCTCTTTTTTGCAGTAAGAATTTTCATGTAGAATTTTTTTTGCAACTTTCCCCCATCTAGGTGTTCAAACACGTCAGCCTCTTGCTTATGTCTTCTTTTTTTTTTCCCTGTCAGACTTCTCTTATCATCCCTCATACTGATATTGTTCATACACCCCTGCCAGTGATTACAGTTAAAGATTGCTTTTTCAGAGTTTGTCCTCAGTTTGGCTGATGTTTCTTTATATCTCTGGATACTTCATCTGTGCCTCATGACTTGTGGGATCCTTAATTCCATCTTGAATTGAGGCAGAAAAGTTGGTAGTACCTAAAACGTGAGTGGCACTCTTCCCCCTCCCTGCCTCCACAATTTAAAGCCTGTATCTCTTAGAAAATATGAATGTTGAAGCTGCTCATTTTTTATAGTAATTAGGTAATGTGGCAGTTAGTATAAAATGTAATTTCTGGACAAATGAATCTTAAGGGTTGTTTAATTTTAACATTTAATTAGATATATTTCTAAGACATATTCTCTGCTAATTGGCTATTTTAAGAAAGTGGAATCCAATGAACTAAGTTTTGTCTTTTTTTTAAAGCTGGTCCTAGGATTTGAACTCAGGGCTTGGATGTTGCCCTAAGCTTTTTTGCTCATGGGTAGTGCTCTACCACTTGAACCACTGCACCACTTCTGGCTTCTTCTGAGTAGTTTATTGGAGATAAGAGTCTCACAGACTTTTCTGTCTGGACTGGCTTTGACCCATGATCCTTAGATCTTAATTTCCTCAGTAGCTAGGATTACAAGCATGAGCCACCAGTGCCTAGCCCATTTGTAGTGTTTAAATGAACTATTTACTTTGCCATGGAATGACATTTTCACTCTGAAGTATACAAGTGGTCATAGAGACTAGAATTTTATTTGGTGAACATTTCTTAAAAGTGAATGAAATGAGCCTTTTCAATGAGAAAAGCAACGATGTATGAGTCATGATACACATTCAAACTAAGTTTCAATTTTGTAGAATGTATTTATTGCTCTGTTGAGCTTTGTAGCTTCCCAGTGCTGTTTACAGACTATGCTGATGAAATCTGTGTTGATAATAACAGCTATATTCATTGATTTCAGGACAGTTGGTCAGCATTTGGAAGATTTGTGTCACTCGGTGTGAGTATTTTCCCATTATTTAATGTGTGATGTTAGCAAATCATGTACAGGCAAAAGAAAAGAAAAGACTAACTGATTTTAATTTAATACATCCAAGCAGAAAATCTTATGGTATAGCTTCAGGCTCATTGCTATGTATCTCATTACAACTAAATTTTAAGAGATGACCACTAGTTGAGTTTTAGTGTAATATTAAGGAGTATGCCAGCATTAGCTTTATTGATAATCTGAGAAGGCAACTAAAATACTTCTTCCTTTTCTAACTAAGTGACTTTGTAAGGTAGTTTTTCTGCATATACTTGAAACAACATAACCCAACAGACAGTATAAAAGCAGATGAGAGAATACAGGTGTCTTTCATTAGGCTAAAGGATGAAGAGATTTATTAAAGATGTAAAACAATGGGACTATTCTGCTGAAATTTTACCTTTTTTGGAAAATACAGTGTTTTTCAATAAGCGTATATTAATAAGTAGTGTTTCTTTTCTTTCTTTTTGGTGAGTTGTGGGGAGTAAACTCTGGGCTTGGGTGCTGACCCTCAGCTCTTTAGCTCAGTGCTAGTATTCTACCACTTGAGCCACAGCGCCACTTACAACTTTTTCTGCTTATGTGGTGCTCAGTAATTGAACTCAAGGCCTCATGCATACAAGACAAACACTCTACCACTGAGCCACCTTCCCATCCCCAGTGTTTTTGTTCTTAAATTTACAAAACTACCATAAGCACTTGAGTTCTAAATTTTCTTTTGTTTGGGTTGTGAAACTAGGACTCAATACCTGATGCTTTGCTCATTACCTGAGTTCTACTTTTTAACATATCTGTCTGTTTCTCTTGTGTGTGTGCGTGCACATGCTAATGCATGTGTATCCCCTATTTTTTATTTAATTTATTTATTTTTGTGCCAGTCCTGGGGCTTGAATTCAGCACTTAGGCATTGATCCGGAGCTGCAGTCTACCACTTGAGTTATAGTTGTACTTCTGGGTTTGTTTTGTTTTGTTTTCTGAGTGGTTTATTGGAGATAAGAATCTCATTGACTTTCCTGCTCCAGCTACCTTTTAATAGCAATCTATAGATCTCAGTCTCCTGAGTGTGTAGCCAGGATTACTGGTGAGAGGCACCAGTTCCTGGCTCTACTTACATTTTTTTTTGTCGGTTGCGGGGCCTAAACTCTGGGTCTGGGCACTGTCCCTCAGCTCTTCAGCTCAAGGCTAGCGCTCTCTCACTTGAGCCACAGTGCCACCTCTGGCTTTTTCTACTTATGTGGTGCCGAGGAATCGAACCCAGGACCTCATGCATGCAAGGCAAGCACTCTACCACTGAGCCACCTTACCTTTTTAATTAGCTCTTTGGGAGCTCTCAAAATTTAAGAGTATTAAGAGGTCCTGAGACGAGCATGTTTGAGAGCTGCCAGATTAAAATTTTCCAAATGTCAGTGCTTTTAAAGATGGCTCTCTGTTTTACTTCTTTGAACTGTCAGTGTGCTTGCCACTGATATCTCTAAACCTCATTTGATTTTTTTCTATTTCTCATCAACTGTAAAATAACTAGTCTTCAAGTTTTCTACAAAGCAAATATTTCTCAGTGAGAAACTTTTCTTACTCCTTTAGTATGGATTTTATGCAGACTGGGACATTTTCTTTTTTGTTTGTTGTCTTCAGCATCGTGTTTAAGAAGTCAGACTAGACAATTGTATAACATCTTACTAATAAATGATTCCTTAGTCTATGTAAAAGCTTGATTCCTGATTAGAAAATGTTTTCTGACCAGGTACTGGTGGCTCACACCTGTAAACCTAGATACTCAGGAAACTGAGACCCCGGATGGGTTTAAAGCCAGCTCACCAGCAAAGTCTGTGAGACTCATCCCCAGGTAACTACCAAAAGCCCAAAATGGAGCTGTAGCTCAAGTGATAGAGTGTTAGATTTGAGCTGAAGAAGCTCAGGGACAGCACCCACACCCTGAGTTCATGCCCTAGGACTTGCACAAAAAAAGAAAAAAAGATTTTTTGAACATAAGTTCTTAATGTTCTTCTGAAGTATTGAGATGGCAGTTAACTATGATGGGCTTTGGAGTTATCCACTGAGTCAAAATAAAGATCTGTCTTTTACTAAAGCCATGTGACCTGTGATACTGAGCTCTTTTCTCATCTGTAAGGTAACCCAATCTAATTCCTTACAGGTTGTTAAAATAAGTACTAAATGAAATACTTTATTCAGAGGCTGGGAAGGTGTCTCAGTGGTAGAGTGCTTGCCTTGCATGCATGAGGCCTTGGGTTCGATTCCTCAGTACCACATAAGCAGAAAAAGCCAGAAGTGGCACTGTGGCTCAAGTGGTAGAGCACTAGCCTTGAGCTGAAGAGCTGAAGAGCTGAGGGACAGTGCCCAGGCCCAGAGTTCAGACCCCGAGACTGGCAAAAACAAAACAAAACAAAACAAAAATGAAATAATGTATTCAATAAGTGGCATAATAGTCATAAGCAAGGGATGGTAATTATTTTAATGATTCCAAAGATATAATAGATTAAAAAATCTGCTTTTTAGAAGTCTTAACTTAGGAAACACATAAAGCCATTGTGATGTGTTTAGATAGTTGCATTCTTTCTAATTAGTCCTCAATATGACAGTTGTGTTATTTATAAACTTTTTTTGTGCAATTAACTGCATTTGTTCATGTAATCAGCATCTGTTTGGTGTAGGAATGGGAATCCTGAACTTTAAATACCATTCAGAGGACTCTGAAGGATTTTCTAAACAGTTGGATTTTTGTCTAATATATTCACCAGAAATGACTCTGAAAAGAGACTCCTGCCCAACTCCTCTCACTCTGTGCCAGCCCTCCTCAGTGATATTTGTTGAGAATTCAGCAGTGATGTTGGCATTTAATGATATCTCAATGAAGTACTATAAAAACGGATGTAGCTGACGGGGGATAAATGTAGGAACCTGCTGTTGCGGTAGTGTTGGTCATCTTTTTCTATCAGCATTTTTGGACACAGTGGCAAGTGTCTGTGATCCTAACAATGACAGGAAGATGAAATCGGTAATTGTAGTTCAGGCATGCATCCAGGCAGGAAACCATACTCTCCCTGAAAATAGTCAAGGGAAAGCAGGGCCCAAGGCATGGCTCAGTGGTAGAGTGTCTGCTTACTAAGTTTGAGTGAGCTGAGCTCAAACCCCAGTACCATCATAACAAAGTAAAACAATGGTGGAAGATCACTACCAAATACTTTCCACAGAATTAAGTATATATTGGGCAGGATTGTGGCCCAGTATTAGGCTAGGGGTGTAACTCCATGGTACAGTACTTGCCTGAGGCTTTGCATTTGGTGACTGGCATTGAGATGAGGAGAAGTTGCATCGAAATTATGTAGGATGGTGCTGGTGGCTCACGACTATAATCAGCTACTCAGGAGGCTGAGACCTGGAGGATGGACGTTTAAAGCCAGCCAGGCAGAAAATTCTGTTTAGATCTATCTCCACTTAGCAAGAAAAAGACAGACTGGTGTTGTGGTTCAGATTAGTAAGACATCAGCTGAGTTCAAGCTGTGGTCCTGGCACCAAAAACAACAATAACAAAATAAATAAATAAAGGAATAAAGTGTGGGCTTTGGAGGGACTTTGGAAAAAGGAAGGACTCTCCCAAAATCGGAAGATGCATGCCTGAACTACAATTACCGATTTCATCTTCCTGTCATTGTTAGGATCACAGACACTTGCCACTGTGTCCAGCCTCTCTGTTGAGATGGAATCTCCTAAAATTTTCTGCCCATGCTGGGCTGGAACTGAGATCCTCTTAATTTTGGACTCTCACATTAGTGTTGGAGGATGAGCACATACTAATATAACAGGCTATGGCTGAGAAGGGATCTCACAAACTGTGCTGCCAAGGCTGACCTCAAATTATAATCCTCCATTCTCAACCTCTCAAATAGCTAGGTTTACAGGCATGAGCCACAGCAGTGACCTGCCTCATTTTGTTCACAACACTTACCAAAAAATAAGTTTATTAACACTCAAACATAATACATTGTATATCTGAACATTGTAAATTAAATGTATATATTGGAATATTATTTACATTCTAAGTACACACTAAATAATTTTTTAGAACAGAATGAGATAAATATAAGTGAAAAAAAATTCTGCATGCTATTGGATCATTTTGTCAATATTTTGTGATATAGGTATGTCATTATATTTTCAGATTAATTTCTTGCACCCAGTAGGATTTAGTTGGATGACAACCTACGAGTCAGGTTTTAGATTTTTATTCATATTAGGATATAGTTAAATGTTGTTTAAATGAGTTACATTGGTAAGGATGGTATTAATGAGATCAGCTTCACAATCCATCTTATACTTGGGATTGCTAAGTCATTTTAATTCTTTCTCTTAAATGCCAAGGGAGAGGCACAAATGAGCTATGATACATTCTTCCCGCCAATCCCGGGAAATTTTGGGGACAATGGTCAGATAAAGCAGTAACAATTTGCCCTTTAAGCTATAGACTGCTGATTAAAAAATATATAGATTCTAAAGGCTAAAACCTTAGGCTGGTCTCAAAGTGAGTGAATGGATAGGATTTATTTGTGTAAAGAGAGAAGGAATATTTCCTGACAGTATGTTTGGCTGTCTTGATTATAGTTTGCTCTTGACTTACCCATATGTTTGCATGTTTCTTCAGTGAGGTGTTCTGCTTTCCCATCATCAAGATAACATTTTCCTTAGCACCCTTCCAACATTAATCCTTTCTCCCGCTGATTTAAACATCACCTTGCTCACTTGGATCATGGATTATTCCCTCAATTTTACTTCCTTTTTTGTTCCTAGATTAGTGCTGATCAGTTCTCTACTCAGCCACTAAAATTATCTTCCTTTGATTTAAATTTGATCTTACTTGTCTCTGTTCTAAAAATCATTCAGTGGTTCCTCATCTCTTCGTTAGAATCTTTGGAATCTTACTAGGGTGTAAAGGCCCAGTCTTTGCTGGATCCTACTTTGTTGTTTTTTTCCTTTGTTTACATTAAATGCTGTGATCATACTAAACTTCCTGCTATGCTTTCACCCCCTAATCTTGGCACTCATTTTCTCTGCCTGAAACTCTTCCCATAACTTGAATTCCATTTTTTAAATTCTTTTTCTTTTCTTTTTTTCTGGTCCTGGGGCTTGAACTCAGGGCCTGGGTTCTGTTCCTGAGCCTCTTTGTGCTGAAGGCTAGTGCTCTACCATTTGTGCCACAGGGTCACTTCTGTCTCTTTCTGTTTGTGTGGTACTGAGGAATCAAACCCAGGGCTTCATGCATGCTAGGCAAACACTCTACTACTAAGCCACATTCCCAGCCCTGAATTCCATTTACTTTATACAATATCTGCTTCATACTCTCCATTCATTATTCTGTAATGTGACGCAAAGAGCATTGAGAGTGGAGGCCAAGGTTTAACTCCTAACCTTTGCTAAGAAATCTTGTGGAAATTCTTGACCTCTTCCAGCCTTCATTATCTTTATTGCCAACGTGTGATAATGCCCACCTCTCTTATAAGCCCATTAAGAACATCTATCGACATACTATACACAAAAAAATTCTATAAGCATGTCAGCCAAAGATGTTTGGTGTGGCAACGTTTGTGATGACAACAAGAATGATCCCAAGGAAGCATTTAGCTTCACTGCTCAGGTGACCTTCCTGAACCATCCAGGCCAAATCAGTGCTAACTATGCCTCTGTCCTGGATTGTCATTCAGCTTAAATTGCTTGCAAGTTTCCTGAGTGGAAAGAGAAACTTGAACAGAGATCTTGTAAGAAGTTGGAAGCTAGTCCTAAATTCCTGAAGTCTAGTGATGCTGTCATGGTTCATATGGTTCCAGCAAGCCTTGTGTATGTGGAGAGCTTCTCTGACTATCCTCCTTTGGGTCATCTTGCTGTTTGTGATAGGAGACAGTTGCTGTGTGGCATCAAAGCTGTGGACAATAAGTCTGCTGGAGCTGGCAAGGCCACAAAGTCTGCCCAGAAATCTCAGAAGGCCGAGTGATTATTATTATCCCTAACGCCTGTAGCTTCAGCTTAACCAGTGGTGGAAGAAAAGTCTCAGAAATGTTTGTCTTAATTGGGCATTTAAGTTTAATAGTAAAAGACTGGATAATGATAACAATGCATCATAAAAACTTGAGAAGGAAAGGAAAAAATTCTATAAGCACTCATATTCCATGCTCATTAAATTGTTATGCATACTTCTGCTGCATTCACTCCTCTTCCTTCTCACCTTTCTTGTGATCCTCAGCAGTTTTTCTGGAATGTTTTTCATGTAAAACTTTAT
Organism: Dipodomys merriami; assembly: GCF_024711535.1. Lineage (NCBI taxonomy): Eukaryota > Metazoa > Chordata > Mammalia > Rodentia > Heteromyidae > Dipodomys > Dipodomys merriami. The sequence continues at coordinate 172,959 of NW_027202463.1, read as the reverse complement.
TTTTTTTCATGGGATGAAGATTTTTCTGAAGAGATAACAGATGTTTTTACCAACACATCTCCTGCAAATCAGACAAACTGGCCAGGGTAAGTTATTACTTCTTGGTGATTGAGATTCATTTGTGACACTTCAGTGAATAAAAACTGAGATAGTAACCATTTACGATATGGAAGTAAGAGCGAAAGCCTTGCTCTTTGTTGGTGACTTGTGAGCTATGTGCATATCCAAGGTCAGAGTGGGCAGGGAGGTGCTATATCCAGAGAAATATTTAATACAACATATATTCCATTGCCTGCTCATGCACAGGACATGGGATGCTTTTTCCTTTTATCCCTATCTTTCCCAGGCTCAGGAGACATTCTGTAAACCAGTACGCCCCAGGCACACAATGCTCTCTGGACAGAGGGAACTGATATAATCAGGATGTCCTGTTTGCTCCTAAGTCCTAGGGTAAGGACCCTAATACTTGATCTTTTTGGTTGTTGTTGTTATTAGAAAATAAATTTTGTTATGGAATGTCTTGGGTAAAAGAAAGACATTCCTCAAGCAACAAAGTAGCAGAAAGTTCCAGGCCAGCCTGTTCTAGCAGGGTTATAACTCAAAAAGAAAAAAAAAACATAAAGAAATACATGTTTAAAATCTACTGAATGTAAGAAAAAAAGAGTACAGTTTCCTGTGAGTATATAATGTCAGAGAGTTTCCTGGAAACAGTAGCCTCTAAAATGGGATGATTTTTTTCTTTATAGGGAAATAGTAATAACATTTATTATTATAACCACAATTCAGTGACATTCAGTACATTTCCAGTATTGTAGAACCATCACCTTTATCTTATCCCAAACATATCCATCACCCTCGACAGAAATTTTGGGCCATTAAACCATTCATGCCTCTTTCCTTACCTCAACCCACAGTAGCCCTGAGTTATTTTCTGTGTCTGTGAACTTTCTTACTCTTGGTACTTTATTGTTGTAGTCTGAATGTTTGGATTTCCATAATTTTTCATATGGTAACACTTGATCTTTTATTCTTATCCCCTAATGTTTGCTTTCTCCATGAAACCCTCTCAGAACACTCCTCGGGAACTCATCTTCTGCAGTTCAAGTGCATCTCTTCACTATTCAATCTAGTATTGTTTAAAAATGGTCAAATTTAAGAAAAGTCATAAAAAGAATATAAACAGTATTTGTGTGCTTTTTATGAAAATTCACTATAGTTAACATTTTCCTTCTTTCGCTTAATCACTTATTTGTGTGTATGTTCTCTTTGTGGACATACATTTGAGATTAACTTGTATATATCATAGTCCTCTATTCCTACATATTTTAATCTTGCTCTCCTCAGGATAAAAATGTCCTGTTATTACATATCCACAGTAGTTACCGGCTTCAGTAAATTAATCACAATGCCATACTTTTGCTTAATCTTTGTCTATATTTCAGTCTTGACAATTGGCTCAATTCTGCCCTCTCATTTTTTTCTCCAGTACTAATACCAGTACATGATCATGAATTATATATAGTTGTGTATACTTGATCTCCTATAGTCTATAATAATTCTCTGCTTTTCCTTTATAACATTACTATTTTTAACAACACAAGCACCTGCTTCCATTTAGTAGCTAGGATTAGAGGTATGAGTGACTGCTGACTAGCAAATGTAGAGTTCTTGAGGGTTAAATTGTGTTATTTGTTTTTGTTTTTGTTTTTTACAAAGTATGAGGCCCATTGTAAAAATTGCTCAGTGTTGATGACCCTATATAAACTAGCTTATTATCCCAAATATACATGTAGATGTTCAATAAGCAGATATGTCTCTATATTTTTATACTAGGTAATTTGCTAGGTGCTAGGGAAGTAATGATGAGGACATAGAAAAATCACAAGAATAAAAGAAATCATGTTAATAAATATTTTTGAGGTCAATAATTCTCAATGTGGTCCCTATGTGGCAATTCTCAGAAGGCAGTTTTCAAATAATTGAAATTTCAAATAATTTCAAATTGAAATAGAGATACAGGATATAGCAGGGGCATTGGCCTGGTTGTCTGCACACTAAGGATGTAGGGAAATGTGCACTGGAGCATGTGGTTCTGGGAATAATTTTTTAATACTTTTGTTTACATTTTTTACCTTTTTTCTCCAGGCTAGCAGGCTTCATACCTTGAGCCACAGCTTAATTACTCACTTTCTTTTTTCTTTGTTCCTTTTTGCCGACCTTGGGGCTTGAACTCTTCTGCCTGGGCCCTGTCCCTGAGCTTCTTTTGCTCAAGGCTAACACTCTACCACTTCAGCCACAGCAGCACTTCCAGCTTTTTCTAAGTAGTCTATTATGTTTCTCGGACTTTCCTTCCTTGCATCAAACTGTGATCCATAGAACTCAGCCTCCTGAGTATGAGTAGCTAGGATTACTGGTGTGACCCTTTGGCACCTGGCTAGGTTTTTCTTATGTTTTGGTTCTGGACCTAGGGCTTGAACACAGGGCCTGGTCAGTGTTGTTTAGTTTTTGTTTTTTATTTAAAGCTGATAGTCTATTTGAGCCAAAGCTCACTTTCTGCCTTTTTGTTGTTGTTTTTATTCTTTGTGTTAATCCCAGGGCTTCAAAGTGGCCTGGCCAGTCTCCAGTCTCCATGCTTTCTCCCCCTCCGCCCCCCCCCCCAAGTTAGCAAGCACTACATCTTTAGCCAGTGCACAACTCTTCCTTTTTATTTTTGGTTGTTGTTTTTATTTCTTTGTATTTGGCTTTTATTTATTTATTTATTTTGGCTGGTCATTGGGCTTGAACTCTGGGCCTGGGTGCTATCCCTCAGCATTTCAGCTCCAGGTCCTCTACCATTTGAGCCACAGCACCACTTGCAGCTTTTTTTTCTGCTTATGTGATGTTGAGAAATCGAACCAGGGCCTCATGCATCCAAAGCAAGCAAGCCCTCTACCACTGAGCCACCTTCCCAGCCCTGGTTTTCATTTTTTATGGTGATCCTAGGGCTTGACCTGCCAGTCTTCTTGAGGTGTTGGGCTTTTTCCCCCCTCTAGGATGGAAGTTTTACAAGTTGAGCCATAGCTCATCTTTTTTTTTTTTTTTTGGTGGTTAATATTGTAAGGTCCGCTCCTGGATGGCAAGCAGACTCCACCCTCCTCACAGCAAAGTCTCCATCCAGTAACTGCATTACCTTGGGAACTGGGACACCTGGAAGAAGTCACATTTGCATCCACTGAGGTCATATCTGAATTTGATGTGGCCACACCTTTCTCTGCACGTACCCTAGGTAAGGCCTAGCCCAGGCCCAGACACTCTCTCTCTGCTCTCTCTCTGCTCTCTCTGCTCTCTCTGCTCTTTTCTAGCTCTTTCTTCTCTCATTCCTCTCTTTCCCAACTCTCTCTCATTCGAAGGCTTTTCCCAGCCAGGTGGAGTGCCAACCTTGCCTGGTCCCAGCAGGTCTACTGAATAAAACTAGTCCCTTACCTGAATAGCACATGCATGGTGCTGTTCTTACTCGGCTATCTCTTTTTTTAAAACCTAACAAGTGAGATAAGTGTCCTATGGCTCTAACTACTCAGGAGGCTGAGATCTGAGGACCTCAGTTGGAAGCCAGCCCAGACAGAAAAGTCCTTGTGAGACTCTTATGTCCAATTAAGCACTCAAAACCCAGAAGTGGCGCTATGGCACAAATGGTAGAGCACAAGGCTTGAGTACAAAGAGGCTCAGGGACAGCACAAAAGTCCTGAGTTCAAGCCCCACAACAGTCAAAAAATACAGAAAGAAAAAAAGTACTACAGGAAGCCAAGATGACTATCCAGACAGCTTGGTATTGGCATAAGAACAGACATCAGGACCAATGGAATAGAATTGAAAACCCAGAAATGAACCTACAGACCTATAGACATCTAATCTTCGATAAGGGAGCTAAAACAATAGAATGGAAGAAAGACAGCCTCTTCAGTAAATGGTGCTGCTAAAATTGGTTAACTACTTGTAGAAAACTAAAGCTAGATCCTTATATATCACCTTGCACCAGAATCAACTCCAAATGGATCAAAGACCTCGAAGTCAAAGTACACACTTTGAAAACATTACAGGATGGAATAGGAGAAACCCTAGGTCTCCTCGGCTCAGGCCAAAATTTTCTGAATAGAGACCCGGAAACACAACAAATCAAAGAAAGGTGGGACAAATGGGATTGCATGAAGTTGCAGAGCTTCTGCATGGCAAAGGACATAGCTAGCAAGATCAATAGAAAGCCCACGGATTGGGAGAAGATCTTCACTAGCCATACAACAGACAAGGGTCTCATATCTAAAATATACTTGGAACTCAAAAAATTAAATCCCCCAACAACAAATCCTCAAAGAAACAACTGCCCAATAAATAAGTGGGCTAAAGACTTAAAGAGAAACTTCTCTGAAGAAGAAAGAAGGATGGCCAATAGACACATGAAGAAATGCTCAACCTCCCTAGCCATAAAAGAAATGCAAATCAAAACAACATTGAGATACAACCTCACTCTAGTTAGAATGGCTAAAATCAAGAACTCTAACAACAACAGATGCTGGAGGGGATGTGGACAGAAGGAAACCTTACTTCATTGTTGGTGGGAATGTAAACTTGTTCAACCACTTTGGAAAGCAGTATGGAGGTTCCTCAAAAGACTTCACATAGAGATCCCCTATGACCCAGCAATCCCATTTTTGGGCATTTACCCAAATGTTTACAAACAAGACCACACTAAAGCTACTAGCACAACTATGTTTATTGCAGCATTATTTACCATAGCTAAGATATGCAACCAACCCAGATGCCCCTCAGTAGATGAATGGATCAAGAAAATGTCGTATATATACACAATGGAATTCTATGCCTCCATCAGAAAGAATGACATTGCCCCATTTGTTAGGAAATGGAAAAACGTGGAAAACATTATATTAAGTGAAGTAAGCCAGGCCCAAAGAAACATAGGTCCCATGGTTTCCCTTATTTGCAATATCTAGTATATGTATGAGTCAAGCGGAAAAGGTCAGATAATGTGATGTTAGGAAAATGAATCCTTAGATATGTATTCAAATGTTTTTTTTCCTTTCATGCATTTGTTTCTAACGCATTTATAAGATTATCTCTTTGTAGCTTTGTATGTCCCTCCCCCACAGTATAACCCTGCTTTTACTATATTTGATGTCAGTATAACTTGTGTAGGAGATGGGAAAAAACAAGTCGTTTAAGGATACAGGTAGACCTGTTGCAACAATGAGAAGTACAAATTGTCATGTCGAAAACGAGCTTTACAATGTTGGTGGGGGGGCTAGCGGGGAGGATTGGGTGGGCAGATGGGGGGGAGGCTGGGAAGGGATGTTAAGTGTAAACAAAGGAGGAGGCTGCAATGCTTGATAAGAAATGTACACATTAACCTGCCCATGTAATTGTAACCCCTCTGTACAGTGTGTTCACAAAAAAATAAAAATAAAATAAAATAAATAAATAAGGAAAAAAAAGAAAGTTGAGAGCCAAGGTTCAAAGCCATTCTAGGCATGAAAATCAATGAGACGTTTTTCACCAATTAACCAGCAACAGGTAGGAAGCAGTAGAGCTCTACCCTTGAGTAAAACTCAAGTTTTAGCCCAGGAGTAGCATAAATGAAAAGAATTCTCATTTACTTTCCTGCCCAGGCTGGATTCAAACCACAAATGCTCAGATTTCAGCTATTTGAGCAGGTAGGATTATAGGTGTGAACCATATTTTTAAAATCTTGAATTGGCTCTAATATTTTTGTCCTTCTTTTCATTAATTTATTATTCTTTTTCACTTTTTCATAAGTTTGGGTCATCCAGCTTATTATTAGGGCTGGCCACTGTTTCTGAGGTTTTTGTTTTGAAGTTTTTTTTTGTGGATTTTTGTCCCAACCTGCAGGACGTCAATGAGGGCGATGAACCTAAACGAGAAGGAATGAAGGGACAAGAGACATGAAGAATGACAGCAAGACAGGGATTCTGATCAAGCTGCAAATTTTTATTTTTCACACAGGGGTATTTATACGCTTGGAATAAGGAAGCTTTTAAATTGGCCATTAAGGAAGCTTTTTCATTGGCCATAGCAGCTGCAGGATGTTTGCGTAGGGCAGGGTGAAAGGTTGGTCATTAGCAGCTGCAGGATGTTTGCATAAGGCAGGATGAAAGGGTCGGATTTCTGAGAGTGGTTCTGTAAACTCAGCCACAAGATGTTCCAGTGAGATAGTCAAGCCTATCTTCATGTTGAGAGACTCCTTTTGGATCTCAACAGATTTTTTTTTTTGAGCTTGTTATAGTACTTGAACTCCAGGCCTGGTCATTATTCCTAATTTTTTCTCAAGACTAGTAGGCTTCCCACCTCAAGACAGTTCAAATTGTGGCTCTTTATGTATTTTTCTTTCTTTCTGCATTTATTTTAGGTGATGCTCTTATGGTTTGTACTCAGGACTTGGGCATTTTTTTTTTGAGTTTTTGTTGTTGCTGTATTTTTTTTTTCTTCATTGCTGGTCTTAGGGCTTGAACATAGGGCCTTAGCTTTTGCTAGTCATAAAATCAGGGCAGAGCCACTGTGTCTGAGGTTTTTCCCTTTTCTTTCTCAAGACTAGCAGTGTCTATGGCTTGAGCCACAGATAAAGTTCTGGCTTTATTTATTTATTTATTTATTTTCATTTTTGTTGCTAGGGCTTCAACTCATGACATGGCCACTCTCCTGAGGCTTGAAGTCAGGGCAGGGCCATTGTGAATGAAGCATTTTTTGTATTGTTTATTCTCAAGGTTAGCATACTTTAACAGCTTGAGCAACAGCTGCATGAATGGCTTTGTTTATATAATGTTCTCTACCACCCCCACCAGGCAAAAGTTGTAAAGTTCATTTTTGAAATAATTTCTTGTACATCTCATTGTTGCAATAGGTCTAGCTGTAACCCTATTTAAACAATTTGTTTTTTCCCTTCACCTTCACAAATTACCCCAACATCAAATACAGTGAAAATGTGGGAGTTATTTATTTATTTGGTTCTGGTCCTAGGGCTGGAACACAGGGAGTGGTGACTCTTCCTAAACCTGAAATCAGGGCAAGGTCACTGTGCTGGAGTCTCTCTCCCGTGTCCTGAGCAAGGCTGGCAGGCTCCAAAACTTAAGCCACATTTCAACATCTGGCTTTGTAAAACAAATTTGGTGATTCATAAGGGGTAAGTTTCTTATGGAGGAGCTGGGAAGTGGCTCAGTGGTAAAGTACTTGCCTTGAGCTGAAGAGCTAAGGGACACCATCCAGAGCTGGAGTTCATGCCCCACAACCCACAAAAACGAAAAAAGAAAAGAAAAAAAAAGCTGAGTGCCAGTGGCTTACACCTGTAATCCTAGCTACTCAGGAGGGTGAGATCTGAGGATTGCAGTTCAAAGCCAGACTGGGAAGGAAAGTCCATGAGACAATTATCTCCACTAAATCACCAGAAAACCAGAAGTGGCCCTGTGGCTCAAGTGGTAGAGCACTAGCCTTGAGCTGAAGAGCTTAGGGACAGTGTGCACGCCGAGTTCAAGCCCCATGACCAACCAAAAAAAAAGAAAGATTCTCATGGGAAGACAGGGACATTAGCCAGGTTCTAAAATCAGAGTATGGTGATTCGAAGCCAGCCAGGGCAGGAAAGTTTTTGAGACTCTCATCTCCAATTAATCACCAAGAGCATGGAAGTAGAATAGTTCTAGTCTTGTGCAAAACAGCACAAGTTCAGGCCCCAGGACTAGCACACATAAAACCTAGTGTCATGGAGCTTCCTGCCCAGGTTGACTATGAACCACAATCCTAAAATTTCAGCTTCCAAAGTAGCTAGGATTATAGGCATGAGCCACTACTTAAAAATATTTCATTGACTTCTCTCTTCTTCTTTTGCCTTCTTATTATATTGTTCATTTCGTGTGTGTGTGTGTGTGTGTGTGTGTGTGTGTGTGTGTGTGTGTGTGTGTGTGTGTGTGTGTGTGTGTCCTGGTGCTTGTTCTAGACCTTGAACTCTGGAGCCTAGCCACAGTCTCTGAATTTGTTTTACTTTTATTTTTAATGCTGTTTCTAGGCTTTGTATTCAGGGCCTAGTCCCTGTCCCTGAGTCATTCTTTTGTTGCTGGTGGTGGTGGTCCTAGGGCTTGAACATAGGGCCTGGTCACTTCCTGGGTTTGAAACCAGGGCAGGTCCACTGTGTATGAGGGTTTTTGTTGTTCGTTTTCCCTCAAAGCAAGCAGTCTCTGTGGCTTGAGCCACACAGATCAACTTCTGGATTCTTTTACTTTTTGGCAGTTCATGGAAGATAAAAATCTCATAGAATATAAGAGTACTGTATCAGCAACTGAAATCTGAGGATTGGGGTTGAAAGCCCGGGCAGGTAAGTCCGTAAAACTTATCTCCATTTCATCCCCCAAAGAAAGGAAGTGGTAGAATGCTACCTTTAAGAAAAAAGAATTTCTATTTCAAGCCCTGGGTTCAAGACCCCTACCTGATACATACTCACAAACTCGTAAGGGACTTTTGGGATGCCTTGGAACCCAGATCTTCAAATTCTGTCTTTTGTGTAGCTTGAGCTCCAGGTGTAAACCACCAATTCTCTTGGCTTTTGTGCTCATCTTCCACTCTGATTTTTATTTGTGTTTTGTATTTAATTGATTAATTATTAGTAGTCCTACCCTATGTATCTGGGCCTGGTCACTGTTATTTTGCTTTTTCATTCAAGGCTGTTGCTTTACCACTTGAACCACAGCTCTACTTCTGGCATTTTTGCTGGTTAGTTGGAGATTAGAGCCTCATGGAATTTCCTGCCCAGGTGGGCTTTTAACCACCATCCTGAGATTTCATGCTCCTAACTGGGATTACATGTCAGCCACCAAAAAGTGCCTGGCTCACTCAATTTTAATATTCTTTTTTTTTGTGGTTGGTCATGGGGCTTGAACTCTGGGTCTGGGCTCTGTCCCTCAGCTCTTCAGTTCAAAGCTAGCGCTCGACCACTTGAGCCACAGAGCCACTTCCAGCTTTTTTCTTTTTTGCTATATGGTGCTGAGGAATCAAACCCAGGGCCTCATGCATGCAAGGCAAGAGCTCTACCACTGAGCCAACTTCCCAGCCCTCAATTTTAATATTCTTAATAGGCTCTTACAGTCTTTTTATTCACATGATGATGATGATGATGATGATGATGATGATGATGATGATGATGATGATGATGTGCTGGTCATAGGTTTGAAATCAGGGCATGGGTGCTGTCCATGATCTTCCAGTTGAACCTCAGCTCAAGTCCTGGACTTTTCTTTATTTCTTTTTGCTTCTTTCTTGGTGGTTAATTTGAGAGAATTGTCTCATAAAAAACCTTGGCACTACTCAGAAGGTTGAAATCTGAGGATTGTGTTTTCAAGCCAGTCCTGACAAGAAAGTCCAAAACACCCTTTTCTTTTTCTTTTTGTTGTTGTTGTTGTAATGACAAAGGTGAGGTGCAGTGGAGTTGCAGTTTCATTAACAGGTAAAAAGGATGTTTGCTTTTGAGCAATAGCCTCCCAAAGTACACTGCCTCCTGACTAGGGATGGTCCACTGATGGTTAGAATGACTTGTCTTCCTTCTATGACCCTATTACCCTGGTAACCGATTGTTTACAAAGATGTGATCCTGACACCTTAGCAACATGAGAAGGGACAATATCATTCCTAGGTTGGGATGAAAACCAAGTGGATCCCCCCATTTGGTGTGCTGCCTCGCTCTGGGGGGCCAGGATGATAGTGCACCCTTCTGTGAAGAAGGAAAATGACTTGAACAATTCTGTACTCTTTGTTCATTTCTGACAGATGAGGGCTGTGGATAAATTCATGGACTCACCTAGGGACAAGCAGGGAATTTTCTAGGATCTCCATTGTGTCTAGGAAGGAAGGGCCTCAGGTTTTGCTGCAGAGAGATGCATCCTACAGTGCGGTTGCAGCAGCCCTGGCTTGCTCCAATGCCAGTGATTTCACAGATCAGCAATATACCTGGACCCAGGAAATGTCACCTTATGCAGATGAAATAACTCTCAGGACATCTGTCCTGATGACCATGGAAGCCTATGCCAGTGCAAGCGTTGGTGACACAATTCTGCTCATGTGGCTGGGAGTATGGAAGTGGCACAGGTGTGGATTTGAGGTGTTGGATAGCACACGTGGTGTATGCTTTCTGCTCTGCCCACCACATGAGTAAAGGCAATGCTGGATTCTGTCTGAATTTAACTGGGGTCTGAGGGACTGTGGATTTTCTGGGATGCCAAAACTCCCAGGGGGACATAGGTTGAGCTGGACTAGGTGAAAGGGAGTGAAGGAAACCTCCAGAAAGAAGGAAGTCTTGATTCTCTTTAAAAGTTCCTTTAATGCTTAAATTTTAATGAAAACGGGAAATAAATGGAAAAAGTGATTCTAGATCTCAGTTTCCTGAATAGCTAGCATAACAGGTGTGACACTAGTACCCAACTCACTCTTTTGTATCTATTGAGTTTATTAGGTTCTAGACACTGTAGCAAGGAAAAAAAGAAAAGCTTTGTTTTGAAGGTCTATGCCTTTGTGTGTGGGGTTGGGAGAGGGTAGGGAATGTATACACATAAATATGTTTAAATATATGATGGAAAAAATATATTGAGTGATGTGCTAGGGAGGAATGTTAGCAATTTGCAGTGATGTATGAGTTCAGAAAAGCCTCATGTGGTAAAGTGACTTAGAAGAGATCAAGGCAACTCATCCAGGCCCCAGAATCAGGTAGAGTCATGAGCTCGAAGTATGAGCACCTACACCTGGGTCCCCTCCCATTTCTGGAGTTCCCTCCATACAACTGGCCCCTCCCTCTCTCTGCCCAGACCCACCTGGACTCCCATCTACCTCACTTCCTTTTCCCTCAGATCCTCCTGCTACCAGGATAGTGATGGAGGTCATGTGCTCCCTCTTGGGGGAAATATCGCTTCTCTAATAAACCTTGTAATAATCTTTCTCCTTTGCCTTCCTGCTTCTGCATGGTCCCCTTGCATGGATTTTTGTCTAATCCTCTTACATTGGTCGCCCCTGTGGGGATAGGCTCCCCAGTGGGTTTGATCCTCCCTCCACTTCGGAAGGAGGTTCAACCAGCTTCCCTGGGACCTATGCTGAGATCCTATACGCCAGCCACCAGAGGACCACCAAGGTAACTTTCTCCTGACTGAGCGCTCTACCAGCCCATCCAACACTGCTAATTAAGTCCCACTCCAGGGTAAGTGAAAAGTTTATCTGAGGTCTGCGTTTCTGATTCTGATATCTCAGTGGTAAGGGTACCTGGGCCTCTGTGACTTACCGAGCCCCCCTTCCCCTCATCAGAGCCAAACCTTGGCCAAGTGCCAGGGGCCTACCTTGGCCCAAGGACCCCTCCTCCATGGCCCAAGGAATGCAAATGGACAAACATGAAGACATTCTCCACTGGCAGGGCCACCACCCCCTTTAGGAGCCAACCTGTACTGTGGAGAACACTCTAATATAGGCCCATGGCATCAGGTCCGTTACCATGGGAAGGACACTAAATTTCTTTACATTAAGGCCACCTGGGCCTTGGAGGGCTTCTGAGCCCCTTCAATCAAATTTTGCCCCAAATTTAAAACTCCACTTCTGCGAGTGCTTGGGCAGATAGCTCTGGCTCTCTCTCTCTCCCTCTCTCCCTCTCTTCCTCTCTCCCTCTCCCTCTTTCCCTCTCCCTTGCAACTGAAGGTAAAAGTATGGATGAGTTTAAGTTTAAACTCCTCCTCTGTGTACTGCTTTTGCAGTTTCCCCTCCTCTGCAGTCTCCCCTGTGAGGCCCTCCCCTCTTTTGCGGCCTCCCCCACAAGGCACCCTCACTTCTTTGCCCTTCCCCACGAGGCACCCTCACTCCTGCGGCCTCCCAGTGAGGTATACTCCTTTTTGCAGCCTCTTCTGTGAGGCCCCCACCCCTGAAGGACTTCATCTGTGAGGTCCCCACTGCTCTGCGGGACCCCTCCTCTGCCTTTGTAGTGGGGGTGGAAGCTGAAGCTCCAGTTTTGCCAGAAACAATGCATAAAGCATAAAGTGACTCCATTTAGGGTATCATCTCTTATTCTTTTCCATGGTTTTCCATGGTCAGGACTGACTTTGTCCTGGCCATTGTCTCAACATCCATTGCTGGGATAGCTTGTCCCGGTTGGCATTTACGGTTTGGACTCAAGGCCTGGGCACTGTCCCTGAGTCCTTCTGTTCCAGGCTAATGCTCTACTACTTAGAGTCACAATGCCACTTTCAGCCTTTGGCTGGATAGTCCTGGTTCTGTGCTGATTAGTAGGGAGATGGAGTTTTAGAAGGATTTTTTTTGTGCCCAAGATGGCTTTGAACTTTCTTACAAAAGCTCTTTTTATTTCCAGCTAAAGCAACAAGGAGATCAATGAGATGGAGGTTACCTATAACTTGTTAACAATTGACTAACAATTACTTGTCAGAGATTTTTAAAAGAAAGCCCAGTAGATGCTTTTAACCTGAGACTGATTGGCACTCTAAGTACAGCCCACTGCCTCTGGGTAGCCTGTTTAAAGTGGCTTATAGACAACATTTAACCTATAACAAATGTACAGGCCTTTTCTTGGGCTACAGCAGCATAGCCTGTTTAACACCCTGGTTTATAAAAGCATTTTCTGTCTGGCAGAGGAATGCCTACCTATGTAGGCCTTTAGACAGATCTCAATAGGAACATAATCTCAGCTTTACAAGCTTTTCAACAGATGAATTTAACCAGCTCAAAAGTTACTGCCAATTAGGACTTTGAGCAGATACAGGGGTTTTGGGATTTACATTCTACAATCTTAGCTTTTACTACCCACTATCACAGATCTCTGGAAAGTTTTGCCCAGTTACACCAACATGGGTGATAGGAATGTTTAAAAACTTATCTTTCCATGACTTTCTGGCTTGATCAATTTTTTGGAAGACAAAGCTCAAGTAACTCAGGACCTGATACCACTTTTGTCATCCAAACATTTGTTTGTAATTGCCTCTGAATGTTTTAACATTGTCAGGGTCCCTGGAGTGCCTTTCTTATGTTGGGATAAATACATCTTTGGCACTTTCCTTGGTCAGTCGCCGGACTTGAACTCAGGGTTTGAGTACTGTCCCTCAGCTCTCCAGCTCAGGACTAGCACTTGGCCACTTTAAACTCCAAAACAACTCAGCTTTGAGCACTCTGTTGGCAGATTAGAGATGACAATCTCACAGGGACTTTAGTCTGCCTGTGCCTGGACTGGCTTCGAACGACAGATCAATGAGTTGTTTTTTTTTTTTTTACAAACAGTCACTTTGAAAAGACCCCAGACCCCAGAATACGTTCATCCATTGAGCTCTTTAAGAAAAACCACTGCCCCTTCCCCTACATAGCTAAGAGAGCAAGCAGGACGCAGGCAAGTCATTAACCACTGAGTCACCGCCTGCAGACCTCAGCATGACTCTAACACATGCCCTAAAACCAGGCATTCCTGAAAAATAGCCGACCCTCCCGTCCCTTCCTGTAAAACTTAGCTATAATGGCAGGGTAGGTCAGGAGGTAATAAATCACTTGTCAAAATTAGGGAACGAACAGTTTCGGTGCATGACGACCAGCACAGACTTGCCGGGGCAAGTACCGACACGTCAGCTTTCCCCCAACCCCACCTGCCCCATCTGGCCAGCTTAACCTGACCAATCCCCACCCTGAGCGTAATTTGAAATTAACCAATCAATACTCTGTAACCAAGCATCTTGCTTCTGTAACCTTGCTTCTGCTGTCCATAAAAAGAGGGTGCTTTCAAGCACTCGGCGCGCAAGTCTCCCGATAGACTATGTCGCCCCGGGTACCCGTGTAACCGGTTCTCAGACATTCAACCCGAACCTTGTGGATCTCGAGGTTGAGTGCACCTGGGAGCCGAGGGCTTGCCCAAATAAACCTCTTGCTGATTGCATCCGCACAAGTGGTCTCGTTGTTCCTTGGGGAAGGGTCTCTTCTGATTGAAGGACACCCCACGCCGGGGGTCTTTCATCTGGGGGCTCGTCCGGGATAGAGACCCCCACCCAGGGACCACCGACCCATTTTCGGGAGGTAAGCTGGCCAGCGTCTCTGTGTTGTCTGTGTGTTGTCTGTGTACTGTCTAAAGTCAATCTGTGTGTGCGCTTGCGAATCTGGTGAGTTCGGCCGTTCTCGTCTGCATCTGGCGGACCCGTGGAGGAGCTGACGAGCTCATACTCCCGACCGCAGCCCCCAGGAGACGTCCTGGAGGTGTCCGGGGCCTGAAACAGTGGCCCATCCGGGGTCTGAAACAGTGACCCATCCGGGGCCTGAAACAGTGGCCCATCCGGGGTCTGAAACAGTGACCCATCCGGGGCCTGAAACAGTGGCCCATCCGGGGTCTGAAACAGTGACCCATCTGCTTTCTGGAACTCAGTCCTCTTTAGACGCGTGATTTCTCTGGGAGACTCTCAAAACAGTCTCCGCCTGGTTTTTGCCTTTGGCTTATTGTCAAAACAGCGTAGTGAAAAAGTAGCGTGACCAGTATAATTGTGATGTTTGTTGTAGAATTTTGGTTGCTCGCACTGCTCTTGCCTTTGTGGTTTGTTTTCCTGTTGATCTGCTGTCTTTGCCTTCGTTGTGGAAACTTTGGGAGAGTGTGCTACTGTGAATAGTTTTGTAACATTCCTCAAAACCACACAGGTCTCTGCCAGGTTTTGCTTTCGGTTTACTAGCAACAGCGCGCAGCGAAGCTAAGTGTTGCCTGTATTGTATTGTTGTTCTTGTGTTCGTTAATAGTTTTAAAATGGGACAAACTGTCGCGACACCACTTAACCTTACTTTACAGAACTGGAGGGATGTGCAAACATCAGCTCACAATCTTTCAGTAGAAGTTAAAAAAAAAAAAAAAAGAAAATGGATAACTTTTTGTTCATCAGAATGGCCCACTTTCAACTGTGGCTGGCCACGTGAAGGAACCTTTAACCTAACCATTGCCTTACAGATCAAGGCCAAAGTTATGGACCCGGGACCACACGGACACCCAGACCAGGTCCCTTATATTGTTACTTGGGAAGCTCTTATTCTAGAACCTCCCCCGTGGATGAAACCCTTCTTATCTACCCCGGCCCCCCAAATCCCTACCCCCTTAACCCTTCCATCTGCCCCTCAGCTCTCTCCCCCACTCCTTCCCTCTCCAATTTCCCAACCTCAGCTTTCTCTCCTTCCCGGGAGTTTAGCCATGGTCGGCCACTCCCATCTGAAGTCGCTTTTTCTGTTTGGCGCCTGTCTGTTTTTGTGTTTCTGTTTAGTGTTAATTGTTTCTGTTGTCTGTTTTGTTGTCCTTAAAGGGATGGGGCAGCAACTAACAACCCCCTTAAGTCTGACTATAGATCACTGGAAGTCACAGCCTGAGCCGAGATTGTCAGGTTTTGGGAACTTGCTTGTTTGTCAATTATGAAATTGCCACTGACCATCTGCAGGTGGCCTCAGTTAGATCTCAGCCTCGGGCCTTGGCTCAGGGGGGTCTGAGCGTGGGGGAGAACCTGTCAGTCTGAGGGAACGGCCGCTAGGGACTTCCTTCCCTTGCCCTAAGATGACTGGGAATTCGCCTCTGCCTTGGAAGACCCCCGGGTCAACGTCTGCAGGACTCTAAGAGAAAAATCCTCCGGAGGTGAGTAGGGGGGTTGAGTCCCCTGGTAAGTGAATGGTGGTGAGATGTCGCCCTATTCACTGAGACTTGATTCTGTCTTTGTGGCCACATGTTTGTCTTGTTAACTTTAGTGTGTTTGTTTTATGGGGTAGGAAAGTTCTGGGTGAGTGTGGCAGGCTCACCCAGCAGACTCTGGATTCAGCTTGCTGAGTGGGAACAGCACAGAGTTCCGGTAGGGATAAACTGGGGCCCATTAGTCCCCAACTCAGCCTTCAGTTCTTGTCTAGTTCTGTTTTTAGAATTGGTACCAGTTTTAAATGTGGATCCTTGGTTTTTGTGTTTATCTGTGTTTTTGTTATTTATTTATTTAAACATCTCTGAGGGAATAAAAGTTCCAGCTGGGCCTAGTCACAGACCTGCTATGCCCACCCTCCCCACGAGGCATGAAGGGTTACTGGGCTAGTTTGGTTCCCTTCAAGCCTCAGGCTGCACCTTCTCCCAGTGGAGGCTGCTGGAGGACAGGTGAGGGCGTAGAAGGCTGTGTACCTGGATTGGACTTTTCAGCTAGTTCTGTCTAAAATTGGGTTAAAAAAAAAAATCAGGCCAGTTTAGTCTTAGGTGACTCCCTCCCTCAGCCCTCCTCCAACTCAGAAGAGATTCATAAGCCTTGCTAACAAGCAAGCTCTGTGAAAATGAAGCACAACAAAGGTACCTAGTTCTAAAAGAAATACTGTCTTAAATTTTTTTGTTTAAAACCTTTAGAAAGTGTACGTACAACTGATTTTGATTTTTGCGCGCTTTAAGATCTGTGTGTTTTGTGTGTGTCTGTGAACGTGTTCAAAGATAAAAAAAAAATTGTCAGCATGCTGTAACAATTGGGTGATTTAAATTTAAATTTCAAAAGGTTATGAGGTTTGGACATTACCAAAATTTTTAAAAATCTTCACATTGTTTTAAATGGCTTTTTAAAAGGTTCTTTAACTTGCAAATTAGAAAATCTGGTATTTTAAAAACTAATATTTTAAAATGCATAAGTCTGTTTATACTGTAATCAAGTTATCTGGCTTAACAAAAATGCATTGGCTGTTTGGGGTCTAATTCCCTTGGCTAAAATTTGGGGATAAAAATTAGAAATTTAAATGTAAAGGTTAGTTTAACACTGTCAAAGATGTTACCTGTTCTATCTAAAACTGTATTTCATTTGAGAACCAAGAGAAGAGACGGGGAAAAACTTAGAAACCAACAGAAGACCTATCTTTAGGGGTGAAGGGTGAACAAGCAGAAGTGCAGTTCAGCTGGTCATGCAGTGGGACAGGCCCTGGGAGGAGTCCAAGCATGATGAGGCAAACTGGCACAAACGCAGTTCATCTAACCCTAAAGAGTCAGATTGGGTGTGTGCCTGCCTATTCCATAGGAGGGGCCAAGTGGCCCATCATTGTTCTGTCTCTTTTCCCTGCAGATAGGCACTGAAAACATGATGGTTAAAATGAATGATGTGATGATCTGATTAGTATTACTAAAACTTTCCCTTGGATGTGTTAACATTAAAATTAGGAAGGCCTTAAAAAGAGGGTAAAAAGTTATTTGTATAATGTGGCTTACTTTCAATTATGTTCTGCAATTAGGATGTTTTTAAAAAGTTATAAAGATGTTAAATCTAGCTTTGTGGTATAGTAAAGGTGACTGTAATTCTTGCATTAAGGAAAATTGTCATTTGAGTTTAAAAATCTTAATGTGTGTCTGTTTTAAAACAAGCAGCCAAGAGACAATGAGTGACACTTGGCCTCAAGATTTCAAGGGATCTTTTCAAAATGCAAATAAAAACTAAAGTATAAAATATTAAAGGTGATTAATAAGAGGTTTAAAAAAATAGGGAATGGATTTTTGGATATAAAGTTTAAATGTAAAATCATTCTTGACATTGGCCTCAATGTGCAAAAAAAAAAAAAAAAGGAAAAAAGAAAAAATTAGGATTATCAAAATAATTGCTATTCTAGTTTGCTCTTCTAGGTTTTTTAAGTTTCCAGCAAGCCCAAAGCAAAGCACAGAGGATTCTTACAAGTTGTCAGATGTAACTTTGACTCTTAATAAGTTTCAGGTAAGAGCATGCTTAAAAGCTACTTCTATGTTGACCACCTTGTTGCTTTTAATTGGAGTAAAATGGCCTTTTGTAAGACTCATTGATCTGCAAACCGGTTCAAAGCCAGCCCGGGCACAAAAAGGTCCCTGTGAGACTGTCACCTCTACTCAGCCAGCAGAGTGCTGAAAGAGCAAGCAGAAATGCTTTGGGACTCACAGTGGCAGAGTACTAGCCCTGGACTGAAGAGTTAAGGGACAGCATTCAAGCCCCGAGTCTGGGACTCAAAGTGGCAGAGTGCTAGCCTTGAGCTGTAGAGCTGAGAGACAGTGCTCAGGCCCTGAGTTCAAGTCCAGCAACCAGCTAAGGAAAATGCCAATGAGGCATTTATCCCAATGTAGAGAAGACACTCCTGGGACAAAAAGCAATGGTGGAGCATCCAGAGGCAGTAAGCCACTGCTTGGATGGCAGAAATGTCAGATCCTAGAGTCATTTGTGCGTGGCCCTTCAAAACTGATCAGAGCCGGGAGGTCATAGGAAGATAGTTTGGAAGCATGCCTAATGTTCATGACTACCTTGTAAGGGACAGGAACTTGCCAGTCCTCTGTGATAGTAAAAAGCTAATGTTATAAAATGTGGGGGGTAGTTTAAATCTTAACCCCTTTATGTGCCAAAAGCTCTAATTGGCAGTAATATTGAGCTGACACCAGTTACATGAAATTCATCTTCTCAGGAAAAAGTTTGTAAACCTGAGAGTGTGTTTCTATTGATATCTGTCTAAAGGCCTGCAAAGGTAACTCAGGCATTGTGTTAGGGTTACTAAAGATCACATTCCTAAGTCATCCAGAAAGATGCTTTTACAAACCAGAGTGCTAAACAAGCTATACTGCTATAGCTGGAAAAAAGGTCTGTGCAGTTGTCAAAAGTTAAATATTGTTCTTAATGACTTCTAACCCTGATGGCCTCTTTGTAAAATAGGCTAAGGTTATAGGCTCCTGGCTAGGTAAGATCAACGCCCCTAAAGTCAGCTTGAAGAAGTTACAGAAGATGGACCTTCGCCCTTCTACCCCCATTTTAAGATCAAGAGTCCAGAGTCAGTTTTTGAAAAATGAGGCGAAATAGATAAAATAATTTTTAATAAGGGCATAAAAAATAGTGTTAACTGCCTTCTGTGTCTATTTACAAAAATATCTGGTTAGTAAAAAGTTGTGATTTTGGTAAATTGTCCTGAGCTATTGTTTAAAAGATCTTAAAAACCAGCAGGATCAAAGCCTGCCAAGCCTAGGCAATGTATCTTTAACCAGTCTGTGTAGGAATTTACAGCCCAGCATGAGGTGTGACAACAGTCCCTTGGAGCCACTGAGAGACCCTGCTGTTCCGGTTGCTGCTGCTGCTGCCTGACGGCCTGACAGTCACTTGGAGGAACTCCTGCTTGATTCCATCACCTAAGTCTGCTTCATGGTTGACTGCTGCTAAATCTAAGATCTTGTGGGACATTCTTTTGGGTGATATCCAGAAACCCTCTCTTCCCACAGTGGATATTGGGGACAAGGATATCACTGGCTTGCTTGTCTTAGGCACTCCAGTGCATAGTAACTGGAAATCCACTCTATGTTCACAGCCTAGTTTGACTCTAATATGGTAATAACCTGAGTGTGTTATCAATAGAGGTAATACTCTTAGCCTTAAAATCTAGCAAGCTTCTGCATCACGGTGGTGCCTTAAGGCTGTTCTAAGATAAAGGTTCCGCAAGCCAAAGGAAAATTGGGCAGTTTTAAACTACAGCCACAAAGATGGTCAAGAGATTGTAAAGAAAGAGGGTGGTAATGAAAGCCTTGGGAAAGGAATTGTAAAGAAAGAAGGAAGGGGGCCTATGTGTAGCCTTAAAGGAAGAATGTTGTTTTTATGCTAACAAAACAGGAGTGGTAATCAGGACCGCCTATCGGTCGTGCAGGCCCTAGTATTAACCCAACAATATCATCAACTTAAATTAACGGAGGAATCTCCAGTTGAATGAAGGATTTCATTCAGGCAAAAAGAAAATGGGGGAATGAAAAGACCCCAGACCCCAGAATACGTTCATCCATTGAGCTCTTTAAGAAAAACCACTGCCCCTTCCCCTACATAGCTAAGAGAGCAAGCAGGACGCAGGCAAGTCATTAACCACTGAGTCACCGCCTGCAGACCTCAGCATGACTCTAACACATGCCCTAAAACCAGGCATTCCTGAAAAATAGCCGACCCTCCCGTCCCTTCCTGTAAAACTTAGCTATAATGGCAGGGTAGGTCAGGAGGTAATAAATCACTTGTCAAAATTAGGGAACGAACAGTTTCGGTGCATGACGACCAGCACAGACTTGCCGGGGCAAGTACCGACACGTCAGCTTTCCCCCAACCCCACCTGCCCCATCTGGCCAGCTTAACCTGACCAATCCCCACCCTGAGCGTAATTTGAAATTAACCAATCAATACTCTGTAACCAAGCATCTTGCTTCTGTAACCTTGCTTCTGCTGTCCATAAAAAGAGGGTGCTTTCAAGCACTCGGCGCGCAAGTCTCCCGATAGACTATGTCGCCCCGGGTACCCGTGTAACCGGTTCTCAGACATTCAACCCGAACCTTGTGGATCTCGAGGTTGAGTGCACCTGGGAGCCGAGGGCTTGCCCAAATAAACCTCTTGCTGATTGCATCCGCACAAGTGGTCTCGTTGTTCCTTGGGGAAGGGTCTCTTCTGATTGAAGGACACCCCACGCCGGGGGTCTTTCAACTTTTACTCCAATTAAAAGCAACAAAGATGGTCATTGGAAGTAGTTTTATAAGCATGGTTTTACTTATTAAATTACATTTGACAAACGTGTCCTATCTTTTACTGTGGGCCTTCCGGCAACTGTTACAAAAAACTTTAGGGGCAAACCTGAATAATCCTATTTTTTTTTTTTTTTACTTTGAAATAAACCTTTAGGAAAATTTTATCTTTTAAACTTGTCTGGGAGGTCAGCCACTCCCCACAACTTCTCAAATTTTTACAAGGGGGATGTCATTTTAAATCCTTTTTGTGAAGTTATGTTAATTTGCATTTAAATGCATCATTGAAACACTGGGCTGTATATTCTTTGCCTGTAGGCTGTCCTGTGGGCAGTGAATAGAAAGAGTGGCCATATTTTTTTTCTGCAGTCTGAGTTACATTTAGGAATTTACCTCCAATTGTAAAATAGTATAGAAATCAATTTCTATCCTTTGCTCATACACCCTGTATGGTCTAACTTCTGGCGATTAACATTTACAGAACCAAATATCTAATGTGGCTTGTGTTTTACCCTTAATTAACAGGCTTTTGGTCATGTAAGATGAAGCAAGGCCAGAGTCTGAGAGAGACTGTGGCATCTCCCAGCATGTATGGACTGTTGCACCTCCTGTTGGTAACCTGCAATATTTCTACATATACTGGTTAGAGACCTGGTTTACATTGTCTTTTGCAGGCTGGTGCCACTGGTTTAGGCAGCTGTGCCTGGGCATAGTCACTCTGCTCCCTTGATCTTAATTGAAGTTGATCGGCACACAGGGGAGAAAACAGAGAATGAAACCCTTAGCTTTAGTTTACTAGCCATGGTCAGTGTACAATAGTTAACTCTTAGCATAGATGGACATAGGAATGACATAATTCACAGCCAACTTAGTTACCAATTTCATTTACTTTGTAAAGGACATTGTCTTTTTTAAGTCCTTTTCCAAGGTCTTTTAAAACTGCCTGTTTTTTCTTTGGCTTAGTCAGGTCACAAAGTTTTAAAGCAATTTAGATTAATTCACAGCTTCCATTGACAAAGATTTTTAGTAGGCAGAGTAACCTTGAAACCATAATCACTTACATATAGTCAAATAAGACACAGACAGACATGTTTGTGCACAGATTATAGAGCATGCTTAGATTTTAAAATAGACTTTTAAAGTTTTGAAATTTTAGTGGAACTACTTTTCTAATTATGAAGGAACCATGTGGTCAGTTTAAAATACAAAACTTTGCCAACAAGAAACCAAATGAACAGGAGGCAATAGGAACATACACTTGGCCTAGCATAATGGCACCACAGGACAGGGGAGGGGGAAGGGGTAGTACCAAGCTGAAGTACCAAGATGCCAATTTGGCACATCCACCACTTGCTCAGTGCTAGAGAGAAGATTAATACACTTTTGGTAATATCCAAACTTGTTGGCCTTTATTTCGGTGAGTTTAGACTTAAACTCACCCATTTTCTATCTAATGAGTAGAAACAAGCAATTACTGGTTACATTCTTCCAGGGCTTAACCAACGCGTTTAGCATATGAAATACTTGTGAAAGAGGTTACAAGCAGGTAATTTTGGCAAGAGGGAGAGTTTAAGGGGAGGGGGAGAGAGAGAGAGAGAGGTACTTGCTCAAGCACTCTCAGAAGTGGAGTTTTAAATCTGGGCCAAATTTAACTGATGGGGAACCAACAGCCCTCCAAGGCCAGGTGGCCTTAATGTAAAGAAATTTAGTGTCCTTCCCATGGTAAGTGACCTGAAGCCATTTGCCTACAGTAGAGTGTCCTCTACAGTGCAGGTTGGCTCCTGAATAGGTGGTGGCCCCACCAGTGGAGACTGTCCTTATGTTGGTCCAAGGTGGGTCCTTGGGCCATGGTAGGCCCCTAGTGGCTAATTCTAGCACTTGGCCAAGTTTTTGGTCAGATGGTGAGGGTGGGGCTCAGTTAGCCCAGAAAGGCTCAGGTGGCCTTACCACTGATATTGGAATCAGAAACCCCGACCTCGGACAAACTTGTCACTTACCCTGGAGTGGGAATTAATTAGTGGGGCTGGATGGGCTGGTAGAGCGCTCAGTCAGGAGGAAGTTACCTTGATGGTCCTCTGGTGACTGGAGTGAAGGATCTCAGAATAGGTCCCAGGGAAGCTGGTTGAACTCCCTTCTGAGGTGCAGGGGGAGCAAATGCACTGGGGAACCTATCCCAGTATGGAGCCACCAATGAAAGAGGATCAGACACATCCATCCTATGGGACCATGCAGAGGCAGGCAGGCAAAGGAGAAAGATTACAAGGTTTATTAGAGGAGCCATATTTCCCCCAAGAGGGAGCACATGACCTCCATCACCATCCTGGTAGCAGAAGTATCTGAGAGAAAAGGAAGTGAGGTAGATAGGAGTTCTGGTGGGTCTGGGTGGAGAGAGGGAGAGGCCAGTTGTATGGAGGGAACTCCAGAAATGGGAGGGGGCCCAGATGTGGGTGGAGCTGAGGACCAAAGGTGAGCAATCTACAAACTGCAGTTCAAAGCCAGTCCAGGCAGAGAAAGATTATCATCTCTAACTAGCCAGCAGAGTGCCAAAAAAGTGGGCAGAGTTGCTTTGGAGTCCGAAGTGGCAAAGCGCAATCCTTGTACTGGAGAGCTGAAAAACAGCACTCAGGCACTAAGTTCAAGTCCAGTGACCAAGGGAAATGTCAAGGTTGCATTTACCCTAACATAGAAAGAGGCACTGCTGGGACTTTGGCAATAATGTTTGGCTCTTCTAAAATTGATCAGAGCTGGAGGTCATGGCAAGCTAGTTTATAAGCATGCATAACTGGGCAAAAACTTGTCAACCATTTGTAATAGTTGGCTGTAAAAGGCTGAGTTTGTGAAATGTGGGGAATAGCTTAAATCCAAACTGCTCTGTATGTGCTTAAGACCCTAATTGGCAGTAAATTCTGGGCTGACACTAACCAAATAAATTTGTTTAAGAATAAAATATGAAATTGTTAGGACCAGATCGAAAGTAAACAGATAGGGTATTAATTAGAACAAGGAAGGAGAAAATTCAAATTTAACTGAGACAAATAAGTCCCAGGTAAGCAGAGAAACATTGGTATAAACACCAAAATAAAACAAAATTGTGGTCTGATAATTACTAAAAAGATCATTTATATCAGGATTTAGACCAAATGTTAAATTTTCAAAGATAAGGGCTTAAGTAGAGAGTTAAGCACCAGGAGCTACACTAAACATCTGTATGCCAAAGGATGGGCTGTCCCACCTAGGCTATTTGAGGAGCTAAACAATGCTTTCGCCCATTTGGGGAGGTAATGTTTTCCTAGAATTTCAAGGTAAGACTTGTCCCACCTCCAGGCCTTGAAGCTGGGTACAATGCCCCCATCTCCAGCCTAGATACCAGGATGTCTACAGGCAGTTGTTTGGACTCAACCACCCTATTTGCCTTAATGCAATTTGTAATCACTAACTGTTAGTTCTGCTTTTATAACTTGTTTGTCAATTACAAAACTGCCACTGAACACCTACAAGTGGAACTTCTTATGGATCTTACCTTTAAACATCCTAGACTATTTAAATCTTTTACAAACCAAAGTACTAAACAGGCTATGCTGCTATAGCCCCCCCCCCCAACAGGGTCCATACAGCTATTAAAAGTTAAAAAATTATGTCTAAACTCTAGTTTGGAATAAAATGTAATTAGTAAAAAGTTGTCACCTTGACAAACTACCCCACACCATATTATAAAAGCCAGTGTACAACCAGAAAAATATTAGGGGAGTTTACTAAAGTTAGTCCCTAGGAAAACTTCTTTAATCAACCTGTGTAGACTAATGCCAACTGTTTACACACCCATAAAACATTTAAGCTTCAATTATAAAAAAAAAAAAAAACGAAAAAGGGGAATCCCCAAGGGAAACTTTTGCCTTCACCTTATTTAAATTTTTAAAATTTCACTCAAAGTGATCCTTTCACTAAAGCTGAAAAGCATTTTATCCCTCTAGCACCACCTCACTATCTATTCCCATATGGTTTAAAAAATTTAATCAATGAAGACTAAGAGTAATGCCCCATAAGGGAAAACAGTGTTTCTATCATTCCAGATGGATCCACTGGCAACATCTGGGTCCCTTTTTGACTCATCCGACCTCCAGAGAAGCAAAAACAACACAACACAACCCTGAGGAAGAAGATCTAGTACGCAGCTTCGCAGACCTAAGCTTTAAGTCCCGAGGAAGCCATCATCCTTATCTTAAGAAAACCAGCTTGACCCCACCAACATGGGGTCAGAATAAGGTGTTGACACAAGACCGAAGCCACCCTGGTCAGTACAAAAACCCCTAGAATACCTGAATATCTGTTTTGGCCGTGATTGCACTGCTTGTGAATACATCTGCAGTGAACATGCATATTGGGCCTATGTCCCTCACCCACCATTGTTAAAATTAGTGGATTAGCTAGACCAAGGTCCGGTGGCGTATACAAATGACAGCACGTATTTTCCGCCACCATGGGATCATGCAGACCCTACTCATCCAGGTGAGGAAGGAATACCTTATATTATTTCCTTAGGATTTGAGTCTTTACCACTGTGTTTAGGGACATCACCTTGCTTACCAACCAGAAGACAGGTATGGGCATACATCTTGCCTGATGATAAGATCAACAATCATATGGGGCTATTCAGAACAAGTTCCTTAAATTTTATTGGTCAGGATCATTCTTATACAAATAAGACTGGGCAACCACCTAACCTAGTATGCCAGGACATTAATTATTGAATTGGGTTTATGTTTCTATTCAGTGGTCTCAGTGTCAAAACCCTAGAGGAAAGATTATACAGCATAATGATAACATCTCATTTATAGATTGAGGTCCTCATGGATGTTTCATTGCCAATTATTCTGAAAAGCATGTTGGTGATTGGTATACTAATAATTCTTCTGACGGTGACGTCTATACAATGGAGTTATAAATCATGTAGAACCCATTGGCTTGCTCACCTGACATGATGGAGGCCTTGTGCCTCGTAGGCCACATATAAATTTCAGGGGACACTTAGGGCCTGAGCAGTGGCATTTATAAAACTTGCCACCCAATTTTATACAACTCAGAATTGGATTGGTCACTTTACTAGGGCCCATGAGGCAAATTATACATTTTACAGGAACCATTCTTCTACTGTACAGGGTTGTATTAAACTTTCCTATGTACTAGCCCACAGGGACAGTGTCAATCAATGAGAACCCACGCAGCCAGGACTCTTTACATGCTTAAATCATACTATTTCTTTTAATATGCCTTCTCAGTCTCTCTTGATATTAAGATCTCGCTTAGGGGTCTGGGTGCCTGTTAACCTCACCCGACCTTGGCAGGAGAGCCCCACTGTTGGTTTGTTGAAAGGAGTCTTCCAGCAACTGCTGAAGAGAACTAGGAGATTCCTGGGTCTGAGTGTAGCTGTGATCCTTGAAATGATTGCTATCACCATGACTGCTGCGACTGCTGGAGTGGCCCTGCATTCCT
This sequence comes from Dipodomys merriami, assembly GCF_024711535.1. Classification (NCBI taxonomy): domain Eukaryota; kingdom Metazoa; phylum Chordata; class Mammalia; order Rodentia; family Heteromyidae; genus Dipodomys; species Dipodomys merriami. The sequence goes on along the minus strand of NW_027202463.1, from coordinate 146,948 downwards.
CCATCCAAACCAAGGACTTTGTAGAGAAGTGGCTGGACTGTCACCAGCTATGGACTCATCAGCACAATATTAAACAGGACATTGATTCCCGTCTGAACACACTGCAACACAGGGTGCAGTGGATGGGAGACTAGATAATTGATCTGCAGAAACAGCTAACCTTCAAGTGTGATTAGAGCTCAATAAACTGTGCATCACTCCTACTTGATTCAACACTTCTAACATTACTTGGCAGGGACTTCACTACCACCTGCCAGTCTTGCAAGGAAATTTGACTTGGGACATCCACTAGTTACAGCAGGAAGTCATTGAGACTTTCTTGGCACAACTCCCTGGGGTGGGATATGAAGGTCTGGCTGAGGGAATTGCATCTGTGCTAAACCAATTGGACCCTCGTACCTGGTGGCACAGTTTTAAACATAGTGTTTCTACAGATCGATTGCATTATGTCTTGTCAAGATATTGCTGTCTACATTCCAAAATAGTTTCTGCAAATCCCTCCTGCAAAGGATCTCTTGCTTACAGTTGTACTTAAAAAACAAAAAAGGGGGGAGATGTCAGAGGCATTGACTGGCATAACCCCATTTGTTGCTGTTTCCACAGTGGGATCTGGGGACACGATGTGTGGTATAGGCAAGAAGGGACTACACCATGTGGGTATAGACAAAATTTATTGAAACATCACATGCTTATATACAGCACACAAGCAGGAGAAGTAAATCTTCAGTCAGGGGCAGAGAGTTAAACAGTTTTATGGGAGCACAGGCAATGAGAGTTTAAACAGAAAAAGCTAATCCTTGTCAACAAATGTGGAGCAGTTCCACTAATCAAGGTTGTAAAAGTAGGTAAAGCACAGGTGATTACACATAGGGGGAGTCTCCAGGCATTGTTCTACGTGGTTAAGTAGATGAAGCAGGAATGGTACTTTGAGCAAACCATTACCTGAGTCTTGCACCGGGGGCAGAACCTTTGCCCAGCATGGAGGAAGGGGTGTCCCTTCCTCCCCGAGAAGAATTGGAAGTGGTCCTGTGGCTCAGGTGGTAGGGCACTTGCTTTCAGCTGAAAAGCTGAGGGACAGCGCCCAGGCCCAGAGTTCAAGCCCCACGACCAACAAAAATAAATAAATTGGAAGGAAAGAATGCATGCCTGCATGCACCCTCAGGGCACACAGGTGCTCAGATGGGGTTTTGTAGGCCTATGCCTCCAACACCCATCTGAACCCCTCTCCTTTTGCTCCAGATCCAGCTCCCAGATCTTAGGCCGATTGGGTGGAAGGGGGTTGTGTCAATCCTGGAGTTTTTCTCCGCCTCTGGCTGTGCCTGAGCAGCTGCAGGAGCCCTGGCCCATGCTGCACGAGGCAGCAACAACTGCTGCAGTCGCTGCTGCAAGTTTGGCCATTTGGCTCCACTCCTGCCTGGTTGCCCTGACACTGGAGGAGTCTCGCTGACTCCTTTGCTGTTTCACACTGCACCTCCAGCCTAGGGATGAGCCCAGGAAGCTCGGCGCTGGAGCCTTTGAGGCCTGAGGTCAGCCACTGGAGGGATTTGGAGGGGCTTCCCTGACTGCAGGGTCTGGCCTGAGGAGCCTGTGCCCCAGCCATGGCTGCTTGCTGCTTCTCACTGTTGCTCAGAAGAAGCGGCGGTGGCGGCGCTGGCCTGTAGCCGGCTTGCTTGCTCCCTCCGAGGCTCTTACAGTAGTGTTACTGGCAGAACAATATCCCAACTGCTCTAGTACTATTTTATTGTATTTTAAAAATAAAAGACTTCATGGGCCCCATAAGTGCTTTATAAAATATGACTGGCAGCCGCTATTTAAATAAATGTGAGAATTCAGGAGGTTTTTTTTTTTTATCTTCCTAAGTGATTTTTTTTGTCTGTCTTGGGACTTGAACTCTGGGCCTGGGTGCTGCTGTCCCTTAGCTCTTCAGCTAAAAGCTAGCACTCTACCACTTGAGCCACAGGAACACTTAGGTTTTTTGGTGGTTTATTGGAGATAAGAGTCTCATGGTCTTTCCTGCACTGGTTGGCTTTGAACCAGATCTCAGCTTCCTGAGTGGCTAGGATTACAGGCAGGAGCCACTTGCGCCCAGCTCTAAGTGATCATTTTAAAGGCTAAGCATGATAGATCACTCCTGTAGTACCATCGACTTGGGAGGCATAGATTGAGAGGACTGCAATCCAAGACCAACCCAGGCAAAAAGTGAGATCTGATCACAATCATCAAGCTGGGCTGATTCCAATAATCTCAGCTAGATGGGAGGCTGGTCCTGGGATGGGAAGAAAACAGGATGCCCTAACTTAAAAACTAAAGTACAAAAAGGCCGTGGTGTGGATTAAGAGTTAAACACCTGCCTAAGCATGAAATCCTTTGTATAAACCCTAGTACTGAGAAAAGGAGGGAGGGAGGAAAGCAGGAAGGGATATAGGGGAGGGAGAGAGATGTTATTTCATTAATTTTACATTTTTCCTAACACCATTCATTTTGAGTTTCTTTTGCTCAAGACTAGCACTCTGCCACTCAAGCCTCAGTACCACTTCCAGCCTTTTCTCTTTATGTGGTACTGAGGAACCAAACCCAGGACTTCATGTATGTGCTAGGCCAGCACTTTATTACTAAGCCACATTCCCAATCCTTCTTTTATTTTGTAAGATGAGGTTTGGTTTTGTGTTCTTCTCTTGGCATGGAACTTAGGCTAGTCTCGACCTAACTTCTGACTCAGCCTCCTAAATTCAGAGATTGCAAACATAGACCACCATGCTCAGCTCAGGATTCCTTTGAGAGAATCATCTTTTCAGAGACAGAGTTATTCTGTCTTCCTTGGATTGGATGGCCTTTTGCTTTTGGCATTGTGTTAATCCCATTTCTTGTCCTGATATATTTCTCCTCTTAGATCAATAGAAAAATTTCAGGTTCCCAACTTGAAGCCTATTGGTGTCATCCAATAATATCACAAAACTTGTGAATACCATTACCTGGCATCATGGGCATGCCAGCCAGCTAAAACTCAGCTATCAGATGGGCTTGGGCTCCAACAATGCAGGCATTTCTCTGCATAATCTGAAAACTGTCATAGATAATGTTGGTTTATCCCATCCTGTTTTCAGCTGCTTGCCATTCTGAGCTTTATATGTTTTTGCATTCTTTTATTTATTTATTTATTTATTTTGAGTCATGGGCCTTGATCTCTGGGCTTGGCTTGGGTGATGTCCCTGAGCTTTTCAACTCAAGGCTAGCACTCTATGACTTGAGCCACAGAGCCACTTCTGGTTTTCTGCTGGTTTATTGGAGATAGGAGTCTCACGGACTTTCCACCCTGGGCTGGCTTTGAACCACGATCCTCAGATCTCAGACTTCTAAGTAGCTAGGATTACAGGTGTGAGCCACCTGTACCCGGCCCTGACTGAATCTTGAAAAGAGAAGACAGGAATAGGTCAAGAGACAGACAGTATCAAAAAGGGGATGGGAGGGATCGAGAGTCCTGACTGAGCAGTGGATCCATATAAAGTCTGATCAGACTTACTCCAAACATGAAGGAACATCTTCAGTCTGGATGTGGGATGCCTATAAACATTGTCAGGGACATGAAATGAGCAGGGCTGGGATGAGGGTTTTAGAGAGCACTGTGGGATGAAGTGTCATTAAAAACTCTCAGCTCTGGGGCTGGGAAGTTGGCTCAGTGGTAGAGCGCTTGCCTTGCATGCCTGAGGCCCTGGGTTCGATTCTTCAGCACCACATAAGCAAAATAGAATAAGCCGGAAGTGGCGCTCTGGCTCAAGTGGTAGAGCACTAGCCTTGAGCTGAAGAGCTGAGGGACAGGGCACAGGCCCAGAGTTCAGGCCCCACAACCGGACCCTCCCCCCCCAAAAAAAAACCCTCTCAGTTCTGACAGCACAGATCAGGTGTATGTCTTGGGAGTCCCCTGTTGTGCCGTGGCAATGCTCTTCCTGTGTATGTCTGCCTAGAGGGGGAGGTGTTTGCTCCTTATTTGTCATTAATTCTAGAGGACAGAGGAGCCCCATGAGTCCAGTAAACAGATGCTTTCTGGCAGCTTCTCACAGTGTTTCCTCCAGGCAGCACCAGGCTCTTTACTTGCTCTGATGAGGCAGCTGCATATGGGTCTGCAGGAATTTCTTGTCAAGAAATTAGAGAGTCATTCATTCATTACTCTAGAACAAAGAATGGCAATGCCTAACTATAGGTTGCTTTGTTATTCCAATGTGTGTGCTACTGGCACTGGCTTGTCTCTTCAGTCTGCACAGGCTCAGGACAATACTATAGTCAGCTCTGACACACCAGCTTACACCCAGTCACTACTCAGAATGTGATGTCAAAGCTACGGTAATAGATGACAAGGCTGTTTAAGTCAGAATAATATCACAGCAGAATGCACTATGATATCTTTTTGCTCCTCTGATTTAACAGCTTCTAAGCTAGTGTTTCCTGGCTTTCTATCCTTGTGGCCTAGTATGAGAGCCATCTAGGTTGATGCAATGCATCAGCCAGGAGAAGGGTGTCTATAGTCAGAGTATGACACAAAAAATAGCATCTGTGGTGGAGGTTAGACTTGGTGTTGGATTATAATTAAGCGCTTGCTGCAAAGCTGGGAACCATGGAAATGGACTGCCATTGTGAAATGGACATGGGATAATTTAGGAGACAACAAGGATCTGAGTAGCTCTCACCTGTAATCCTAGCTACTCAGGATGCTGTGATCTGAGTACTGAGGTTCAGAGACAACCTAGGCACAAATATCAGATAGTTACTTTCTTCCAATTAACTAGCAAAAACTGGAACTAGAGCTGTGGCTGAAGTACTTACTAGCCATAAGAAAAAGAGCTAAGGGTCAGCACTGAGCACATGCTAGCATGAAAAAAATGAGAAAGATTTAAGAAGGGAAATTACAAGAAACTTACTGTGAACAATTAGACCTCTAATTATCTTTCTTTTTATTAGCAAGTATTGGTTGTACAAGGAGGAGGTTGTGAAGTTCCCATACATGTATACAATGTATCACAGTCATACCCCCTCCATAACCTACCCAGTCTTATTTCCAGTTAACACGAAAAAGCCAGAAGCAGTGAGGTAGCTCAAGTGGAAGGGTCCCAGCCTTGAGCAAAAAACTGAAATGACATTACCAGGTCCTGAGTTGAAGCCCTAGTACAAGGACCACCACACCCAACAAAAATAAAACATTCCATGGGAATGAATGTAGATCTTGTAACATACAACTACAGAAAATAGTAATGTCTGGCATTGAGCTTCCTTAAATTATAAATAACATGAGGAAACTGTTAGGTTTTTAAAAAGAGGTAGCCGAGTAAGAACTGCACCAGCACGCACGTGGTATTCAGGTAAGGGGTAGTAGACCTGCTGGGACCAGGCAAGGTTGGCACTCCACGTGGCTGGGAAAGGCCTGGGAATGAGAGAGAGCTGGGAAAAGAGGAAAGAGAGAGAGAAAAGAGCCAGAAAAGAGCAGAGAGAGGGGTAAGAACAGTAGCACTCACGTGGTATTCAGGTTAAGGGGTAGACCTGCTGGGACCAGGCAAGGTTGGCACTCCACGTGGCTGGGAAAGAGAGAGAGAGCAAGAAAAGAGCAGCAAGAGGAAGAGAAGAAGAGCAAGAGCAAGAGCAAGAGCAAGAGAGCGTCTGGGCCTGGGTTAGGCCTTATGTAGGGTATGGGCGGGGAAAGGTGTGGCCACATCAAATTCAGATGTGACCTCAGCGGATGCAGATGTGACCTCTTCCAGGTATCCCAGTTGCCTAGGTAACGCAGGTACTGGGTGGAGACTTTGCTGCGAGGAGGGTGGAGTCTGCTGGCCATCCAGGAGCGGACCTTACATTCCAGCCTTTTAATAATCATGAAATAGGGCGAGGATTCTCTCTGGCTACTTCCTGCTGACAAGGGGCGTCGACAATAGGGGTAAAAGGCTGGAATTTGGTCTCCTCCCAGAGAAGGCAGTGAGCAGCAGCTGTCCCTTGGTGGCGTGAGTCCTTAGATGAAATCTGGAGAAGTCTCATGAGCATTGAGGGGCTGGAAAAAAATACTAGAGAGCAAATAAATGGCAAGGGGAAGGACTTGGGCTGAAAATGTTGTTAGAAATGTCCCTAGTTACTTCTGACATCTGGCGACTAGGTAGAGAAGTCAAGTGACAAAGGCAAGAATATAAATTCCTGTTCAGTTAATAGGTAGACAGGTATAGACACTGGCTGGGTAGGCTTCTTACTTCTACTGACCTCCAGGCTCAGGTTAATTTTGAAAGGGCAGGCACAAAGTAGGTGATGTGACATCATCTCCTCTTACTCCTTTCCACGTTCCCTTGTTCCCCAGACTGGCTGAGTCTAGGTGCTCGTTGCTGGGATGGCTTGTCCCAGTTGGTATTCAAGATTTGAACTCAAGGCCTGGGCACTGTCCCTGAGCACTTCTGCTCAAGGCTAGCACTGAACCACTTTGAGTTATAGTACCACTAGTATTCAAGGAGGTTTGAACTCAAGGCCTGGGCACTGTCCCTGAGCACTTCTGCTCAAGGCTAGCAGGGAACCACTTTGAGTTATAGTACCACTTGCAGAGTTTAGCTGGGAGACAGAGTCTTAGGAATTTTTTAGCCCAAGCTGGCTTTGAACTGAAATCTTTGCCACAAAAGCCCTTTATTATTTCCAATTAAAGCAACAAGGATTTCAAGTAGAATAAGTAGAGCTTACCTGGTTCTTATCAAGAATTGCCAACAAATATTCTGAAATGACAAAACTCATTAGATGTGATGAGAATTTTAGCACAGATATACCCAGTATTTTATTTTATTTTATTTTAATTTTATTTTATTTGAGAACATACTGTACAGAGGGGCGACAATTACATGGGCAGGATAATGCATACATTTCTTACCAAGCATTGCAGCCTCCTCCTTTGTTTACCCTTCACCTCCCTTCCCAGCCTCCCCCCTCCCCCCACCCAATTATACCCCCCTCCCCCCCCACACCGACATTGTAAAGTTGGTTTTGACATGACATTTTATACCCAGTATTTTAGAACCACGTAGTCAGTAGTAGAATACACAACACAAAACAAAAAAGGCAAAACTTAAAACCTAAAATTTCGACAACATTTAGACATCTTTGCTAACAAAGCATATCAGCTGGTTGGGCGTCCATTACCAGGGCCTGTGAAAAGAGCAACTTGTTAGCAAGGCACCTTAGAATAGATGGAGTAGTAAACTTAGTGGAAGGTGAAGGGTCAGATGGGGCCAAATCCTTAAGCCACCACATGGCCAAGATGGCGAATTCAAGATGGCGAATCTCTGAAAGAATGCAAAGAAAGCCTGAATAGATTAAGCCTACATTGGCTAGCGTTTGAGAGGGAACCTAGAGGGGGGGGGGTCCCTGGGACCCAGCCTGCGTCGCACTCTTCAAGACACAGGCCAAAAAGTTATAAAAAAAAAAAAAAGGGTAGAAAGTTGCCCATGAATGGCAGAGAGAGAGCAAAGAGAGCCCGAAAGTAAACAGACTTCTGATCATTTACCATTGCAGTAGCAAAAACTGTGTACTTCTGAGAACGGCATAAAAATGAGGCTCTCTGGCTTTCCAGGGAGCGCAGGAGACATTTCAAAGGGGCTTCACGGCTTGGGCGTGATTCGCAGCACCCGATTAATGAGTAGGAGAGTCAGTCTGGTGAGTGAGGGAGAGCTGACCAGGCAGAAGCGGCGTCCCGACATCCCCCAGAGCCCTCTAGAGAGAGCAACAGAGAACCGTAGAGAGTAGCTCCACTCACCAGAGTAGAGAAGTGGTGTGGACGTGGATGTGAAGGCAGCAATGGTATCAATGCATTGATTCCGCCGCAGACAGACGGGTTTGCAAAAGGCCATCAGAGCAAAAAGGGAAGAACAAAAAAAATGAAAAAAGAAGCAAAAAACAGAGAAATCCCAGCTATCCTGACTATAAGCCTTTATCTGAGTCACGGTACCATTTATGTTAGGTTTCTAAAAAGAGGTAAGCCGAGTAAGAACAGCACCAGCACGCACGTGGTATATAGTAGTAGCCCTGCTGGGACCAGGCAAGGTTGGCACTCCACGTGGCTGGGAAAGGCCTGGGAATGAGAGAGAGCTGGGAAGAGAGGAAAGAGAGAGAGAAAAGAGCCAGAAAAGAGCAGAGAGAGGGGTAAGAACAGTAGCACTCACGTGGTATTCAGGTTAAGGGGTAGACCTGCTGGGACCAGGCAAGGTTGGCACTCCACGTGGCTGGGAAAGAGAGAGAGCAAGAAAAGAGCAAGAGCAAGAGCAAGAGCAGGAGCAGGAGCAGGAGCAGGAGCAGGAGCAGGAGCAGGAGCAGGAGCAGGAGCAGGAGCAGGAGCAGGAGCAGGAGCAGGAGCAAGAGAGCGTCTGGGCCTGGGTTAGGCCTTATGTAGGGTATGGGCGGGGAAAGGTGTGGCCACATCAAATTCAGATGTGACCTCAGTGGATGCAGATGTGACCCCTTCCAGGTATCCTAGTTGCCTAGGTAACGCAGGTACTGGGTGGAGACTTTGCTGCGAGGAGGGTGGAGTCCACTGGCCATCCAGGAGCGGACCTTACAGAAACAAAGGTCCAAAGTCTTTTTGAATAGCATTTTATTTTCTGAGGATAACAGAATAAGAAGACATTGTTATTGTCTGTTCTGTCACATGGTGTTAGATATAAGTATGGGATACTCTGCAGGAAGAACCTCTGTGCAACTTCTGAGGAAACAGAAGTTGGCTGTTCTTTTAAGGGTGAAGGAAATACTTTGTATCTTTTGATGGCTGTGAATCTATGGGAAATCATCAACCTATTAAAAAAACTAGATATAGTTATAGAATTATATCATCTTATAATAAGAAAGGTCATTAAAGGCACTTTAAAACTAAACAAAGAGGGGCTGGGAAGGTGTCTGAATGGTAGAGTGCTTGCCTCACATGCATGAGGCCCTGGGTTCAATTCCTCAGAACCACATAAGCAGAAAAGCAGAAAATGGTACTGTGGCTCAAGTGGTAGAGCACTAGCCTTGAGCTGAAAAGCTGAGGGACAGCTCCCAGGCCATTTGTTCAGACCCCATGGCCAACAAAATACATACATACATACATACATACATACATACATACATACATACATACTTACATAAACTAAGAATAAGAACTTTAAAAGAGTAAATTAATAGAAATTGAATCTAACTTAAATAGAATCTACAAATTTATACTGTTAAATTCATTGAGTACTTAAACAAATGGGGAAATTCAATTCTTTTTGTTAGATTGTTAACTGAAGAATATAATTTGAGTGAGGGAATTTTGTGTAGATGCCTATTACATATCATCTAATAGAAATGCCATGTAAGCCAGAACACATAAGCCTCCCACAGGACATAGTGCTGTCTGAAAATGAACTCATGGAAAAATGGTACAAAACCTCGTTCAGAAGTCATACTAAAATTTTTCTGTGTATATGCTGATCCTGGGGTTACAACTGAGGACTTGGGTGCTGTCTTTGAGCTAATTTTGCTCAAGACTAGTGCTGTGCCACTTGAGTCACAGCACCACTTCCAGGAGTGTTTTAGTAGTTTTTTGGAGATGAGTCTCATGGACTTTCTTTCATGGGCTGGCTTCAAACATTGGTCCTCAGATCTCCACCTCCTGAGCAGCTAAGGCTATAGGCATGATCCAGCAGTGCTGGGCTCCCAACTGACAATTTTCTCTCAAGAAATATCACTTCACACTGAAATAGTGAATCCAAATAGCTCATAATGGAACAAGGAATAATATTTCCAGAGCAACCTGTAGTGGATCTATTCGCATATACTGTGACAGATACCAAATGTTCCCAAATCAAATCTACCCTAACCATTTTTCTCTCATAGACCCTTCTTAAAGCAATTTCAGCAGGTTTTGTTAGTTTGTTTTGTGCTTATTCTAGGTCTTGAACTCGGGGCCTGAGTACCATATCTATGCTCCTTTTGCTTAATCTTAGCATGCTACCACATGAGCTACAATCCATTTCCTTTCTTTTGGTAGTTTTTTGGAGATAAGACTCACTGATTTTTCCTGCTTACAACCTTCTGAATAGATAGGATTAAAGTTGTGAGCCACTTTCCCCCACCTTCATTGTTTACTTTTGTAGGAGCACATAAAGTACTTCGACCACATTTGTCCATTTGCCCTTCCCCTCAATGCTACCCCCACCAAAAACCTTATAATAGCTTTCTTAATCCCTTGATTAAAGTAAACTAAGCAAAGAGATAATTAAAAATGATATGGTATATCTTAGGTTGCCTTGATCTTAGCAGAATATCACTTCAAGTTAAAAACTGATTAACAAAAATTAAAGAAAAATACCGAGGAGACTCAAAATTGAACAAAGTAAATCCTAATCTTCAAGTTTCAGGTCTCCAAGTAAAAGGAAAGCAGAAACTGTTGTTGGGAGTTCCAGGTAACCAGTGAGGCTTGATAGTCAAAAGTGATGTGTGATCCTGAAGTCTGAGGGGAGTATGAGCAGTACTAATGTATAAGTGTTTAAAATCCCTCACTTCAATGGTTATGCTGGGGTGAAGTTGAGAATGTCCTTGTTCAAGGTTTTGGGTATCATCATATTTATGACTTCATGAAATCCCTTAACATCATGATGCCTCTTCCTGAAAATTCATTGAGCAATCCTAGCTACTCAGAAGGCTGAGATCTGAGCATCATGGTTCAGTTATCTCCAATTAATCACCAAAAAGATGGAAGTGGAGCTGCAGCTCAAGTGGAAAATCACTAACCTTGAGGGGGAAAAAGAGCAAACAAGAACAGATTCTAAGCCCTGAGTTCAAGCCCTAGGAGTGGGGATGGGGGGAGTTTGATTGAGAAGGAAGACAAAAGACAGTCAAAGCCAAGAGTAAAGTAGGTCCTAAGAGTTCAGAGATTACAACCTAGAATGCCTTTAACCAAGGATGCTTGTCTTAGTTGGGTTTTTCTTATTGTGATTTTTTATAGGGAAACAGCATTGAATTGGAGAAAAAAATGGCTTTCTCAACCTAAACAAAATGTCAAAATGAAGAAAAAGCCTATCTTGTGCAAGCCTATAAGGCAGGAGTTACTTGAGGGGAATGAAGAAAGCCTAAAGAAGAGCTCAGCATCCCAGAGAATGGTGTGTCAGACCAGGAAGGCAAAGAGGAGGACCAGGAGCTAGAATCATCATGTGACCTCAATTCTGTGGATATGTGCAGAGTCATGTGTTCACTCACTAACTCTTAGGATTTTGTCATGGCTAGGACACTAAACTTGCTCCTTACTCAAATTTTCCCTTTCATCTGCTTGATCTCAAAACTTCTTAACTTGGGTGGCATTTTTTGTGCTTTTGAAAATTTTATTATTTCTCAAAAACAGCCTTTGAAGTGTTAAAAGGATATCTGGGTGAATAAAGTGGAAATATTCGAGTTTTGTTAAAAAAAATGAATGAACTGAGGCAGTTGGAAGACCATGGGAAGAGGTGTAATAAGAATAGTCTCTTCCGTGGGAAAAGTCCTAGCAGTTTTACCTTCAGCTCCATCTATAAGAAACCATTAACATTCTCTATTAGTAGAGTTATTATTTGTATAATTAAATTTGTAATTGGCACTTGATGATCCAAATATTAAGTACCATGTCCCCTGAGCAAAGTTTAGGTTGTCTGATATAAAGTTGAAGAGCCTACAAGTTTAAATTTTTCTTTAATATAATAAGTAACAGACTATTTTTCAAAATCTACTTGGTATGGCGAACTTGAATTGCTAGGCCTGGTAATACTTTTCATTGTAGGAACAACTAGTTTTTCTACATAGCTCTTACCCTATACCCTGATGCCCTACTCTGCTTTGTTAGCCTTGTCCAATACTTTGGGATGTAGTCCTTTGGTTTATTTTTATCATTCTAAAGCTAGTCTCTATCATCATAGATATGTCAGAATTGGCATGTTGGTATAAATATCTGGGAATAAATCTATTTCTTCCACTGTTCTCCCCACAGATATCTTTAGGTAGAAAAATGTTGTTTCCTGCTCTTTGCCTTAGCACCATCTTCCTAGAAAAAACAGCACCATGAGAGCCAAGTAGAGGAAGCGAATGCGCAGGCTGAAGGGCAAAAGAAGAAAGATGAGGCAGAGGTCTAAGTAAACCAGTCTGTGCACCCATCGAGGCCAGAGGAGCAGGACGAATAAGGAATGCCATAGGCTGGGATGCTGAGATGTTGGACTGCATGCCGCTGTGATTTCCCAGTGGATCCAGAACTTTCATTGCCAAGATCATCTCTGAAAGACACACCTTGCTCATAACCAAGCATCCCCTGATGGTCCTGTGCCCCGGACCTGTGACATTCTGGACTAGTTCTGTTCATAGTTGTGGCCAAGTGTGACACATGTACAATAAACCATCTCTTTTGCTGTTGCAAGAAAAAAAAGGAAACAAAAATGTTGTTTCCTTATTGAAAATTCACCCATTTCAAATATTTTGTGGAAGTTTCTTTTTTGTTTATTGTTTTTTGTTTTTTGGATTTTGTTTTTTGTTTTGTCAGTCATGGGACTTTAATTCTGGGCCTAAGCACCGTCCCTCGTTCTTCAGCTCAAGGTTAGCACTCTACCACTTGAGCCATAGTGCCACTTCTGGTTTTCTGAGTAGTTTATTGAGATAAGAGTCTCAGGGACTTTCCTGCCTGGGCTGGCTTTGAACCATGATCCTCAGATCTCAACCTCTTGAGTAGCTAGGATTGCAGGCTTGAGCCACTGGTATCTGGCTGGAAGATTTTTATATGTGGATTTATGGAGGGGTGTATTTGTTTTCTACTTTTCAAACCATTATTTAATGACCATTCTTTTGGTATTGAGCAATTTTATTATTTTAATTTGGGGCATTGCTTTATTTTGTTTTGTTTTTACACATAATGGTATTTGAAATCAGGGTCTCATACTCACCTTACTTGAACCACTGCTCAAGTCCAGCTCTTTGCTTGTTGAAGATGGAGTTGCAGACTTTTCTGCCTGGCCTGGCTTTGAATCACCATTCTCCAGATCTTAGCCTCCTAATTGAATTTTATGTGTTCAATAGTGTGGAATGTAAGCCAGGCATGGGAAGCTCACAGCTATAATTCTAGCTACTCAGGAGACTGAGGTGTGAAGCCAATCCCAAACATAAAAGTTCACAAGTCTCTCAGCTCTAACAAACTTCTCAGAAAAGGCTAGCAGTGGTGCCATGGCTCGGTGGTAGAATGCTAGCTTTGAGCAGAAGAAGTTCAAGGACAGCACCTAGTCCCGGAGTTCAAGCCTCTGCCTGTTGGGGTGGGGGGCAGAAGAGTGGGTTTCAAACAGTCAAATGGAAACTCTTCTTCCCAACTTTTCATGACCAGTCTTCCCTCTCCTCCTTCATAAAGGCCACAGTATTACACGTTTTCTACCAGAGGCATAGAAACTGGTAATATTAAGTGCTTTTTGTTTTACATTCAATTCACTTTGGAACTTTAAAAAACTTCTATAACTTATAATAAAGATTTATACTACTGAAAATTAACTGATTTTTTGAAAAGCATAGAAAAAAATCTTTGTCAAGGGTCCCAGTGAATACTAAGGAACATTATTGGGAAATTTTTACTTGGTTGCTTGTCTGTTGCATCATTTAAACACATGTGGAATTTGGGGGTTTTCAACATTTTACCACCAAATCTTCAACAAACTACGTTGCCTCATTGGATTTTTCTTCAAAAGTTATAAAATATTTTGACATGTTTTTGGTTTGGTCTTTTGGGGATTTTGGCTTTTGGAGTGCTAGTGGGCCAGTATGTAGGCTTGAACGGAGGTCTGGTATCTTGCTTAGATTATTTTGTTCAATGCAGTCACTGTGTCATTTAAGTCAGATTTCCACTTCTGGCTTTTTGCTACTTAATTGAAATAAGAATCTTGAGGATTTGTTTCCTTGGGTTGGCATCAAACTGTGATCTTCAGATCCCACCTTCATGAGCAGCTGAAATTACAAGTATGAGCCAAACCCTGGATATATTGTAGTACCTATAAAACCAAAAGATGGACAAAATTCTGAAGCAAGTGTGAATGATATGTATTTTACATAATTATATAGAAAAATATAACCATGTAAGTTTGTGTGTGTGTGTGTGTGTGTGTGTGTGTGTGTGTGTGATTTTAAATGTGTAGAGGGAAATGAAGATGTATTGAGGAAAGATTTCACCTAGGGTTTTTCACAGACTGGGTTACAATACAGTCATCATCCCATCCATCTGCATCCTTCCCTAAGATATGCACATCCTGTGGTGGTATTATGGTTATTTTTTGTGTGTGAGCACCACTACCGGGGCTTGGATTCAGGGCCTGGATGTTGTCCCTTAACTTTTGTTGTTGTTGCAAGGCTGGTAGTCTGCCTTTTGAACCACAGCTCAGCTTTCTGTCTTTTGCTGGTTAATTGGAGGTAAGGGTCTTTTTGCATGGGTTGGCTTTAAACTGGGATCCTAAGATCTCAGCCTTCTGAGTAGCTAGGATTACAGGCCTGAGCCTCCAGTGTCTAGCTTTTCATTATTACTTTTACAGCCTACATACTCATACACATCCCTTGCATCCAAAAATCTGACAGTTCAGGCTAACTGACAAGATGTGAGGAAAGATGACTGAGTAGATACGTTTCCAAATGGGCATCTAGCCATATTAATATCATTTTGGTAGGTAACATCCTTTAGTGAGCACATATTTCCTCTTTCACTCTTTCTTTAGAAGTCAGTGAAATGTTTTTGATATATCTTTCAAATATCATCTCCCAAACAGGAGATAATATTTTAATATATTTGACAATATTTCAGATGAGGGGTCTTGGTTGTCTGAAGCTCTGTGTGAAGAAGGCATCCAGCTGGGCTGTGAGCACAGAGCTGATGTTTCCAATCTGCTGGTTTCAGAGAAAGAGGTTTTCTTCCTGGGCAGGCTTTGAATCCATACCCTCTGCTTTCAGGCTTCTGAGGATTACAAGCATAAAGCACCACCAACTGGCTCATTTTAGAAGCCTTAGTTGCTTTTCATTCATCCCTTTTTTCCTGCAAGGTTGATGTAGGCAGCCTGGTTGTACCTCATGATAAAGTGATTTTTATAATACTTTGCCTCTGCCATTTCTGAAACTTATTTCCTCAGTACTGGGTATATGAAGTTGATCTAAACCCATTTTCCTTCTGAGATGTTAGGTAGCTTATTTAAATCATTTATCCTTTGCTTTGGCAAAGCAATCGAGATGTTTCTGTAAAACCCAATTTCATGAGAGTATTATAGTTAGAAATTATCATATACACACTTCAGTGTAGTCTATGCTTTTTTATTGATTTATTGATTTATTTATTTAGGTCAGTCATGGGGCTTGAACTCTGGGCCTAAGCGCTTTCCAGAAGCTCTTCAGCTCAAGGCTAGTGCTCCACCTCTTGAGCTACAGCACCACTTCCAGTTTTCTGATGGTTTATTGGAGATAAGAGTTTCACGGAGCTACCTTCCCAGGCTGGTTTTAAACCATGATCCCCAGATCTCAGCCTCCTAAGTAGCTAGGATTACAGGCGTGAGCCACAAGTGCCCGGCAGTCTCTGCTTTTATAAACTTATAAGATTGGGTGGAAGAATGGTGATTGTTGAATTAATTTAGTAATTATTCTATAGATTTTAATCCTTAAGGCTTATTAACTCAAAAAGGGATTAAATACATTCAGAATAGTGGAATGTGGCAACTACTGATTTGATATATGTGGACAAATGATCAGATTTCTTATGATTACTAAAAAGATTTCTTCAAATTTCCAGTGGGAAGCTGCTGTGTTAACTGGGAGGAGACAGTGGTGATGCTGGAGCTCTGAAAACTGGCTATGAAGCAGAATTTCAGAGGAGAGCATTTGTTAAGGATATAATTTCCAAGGCTCATACCAAATATATTGAACTAGATTGCCCAATGATGAACAACGGGGCACATTTTGTTTGTTGGTTTGTCTTGTGAAGATTTAAATTTTGAGCCTGGGTACTGTCCCTTAGTGTTTTTTGTTCTAGGCTAATGTTCTACCTCTTGAACCACAGCATCACTTTCAGATTTTTGGTGGTTAATTGAAAGTCAGTATTACCAAATTTCCTCTTTGGGCTTGCTTCAAACCTCATCCTCAGATATTGGCCTTGGGGGTAGTTAGGATTCCATTCCAGGTATGAGCCACCAGTACCGGCTAAAATCACATTTTAAAAGTATTCTCTAGGTTAGTCTGGTGTGTCTGGTTACAATTTGAGAACATTGGTTCTGGTGGGTCATGACAGATTTAGAATAAAATCAGAACTTTTCTTCCTGTAACAAGTAGCACACAATATCTAATTTATTCCTGCCTTCATCTCTGATCTCTTTCTTCTTCATTGTACCAGTCCTTCCTTGTTCCATGAACCTCAGCATGTCAGGGCTGTCTTCCTTTTCTTAAACAAGTCAGGTCCGTTCCCACCATTGGGGATGTACTTGCTGTTCTTGCTACCTGGAACATCTGCTCCTAGAAAATTGCATGGATGATGGCCCTGCTTTCAGATCAAATGTCCCCTCCTCAGGGATGTCTCTTCCTATCCCCACTGTGAAGTTGTACCCACAATACCACCAATGTCATGCCTCTGATTTATAGAAATTGTGATTATGATTTCTGGTTTTCTTCTCAGCATGAAATAGGCATGGAGGCAGCCACATTCACTTCTTTTTCTCCAACCCCTGCAACAGTGCCTGGTCTTTAGTGCTCAGGAGCCTTAGCATGGGAATGAGCCTTACCCAGCTCAAGTAATCCTAGTTACCAGTCAGGACAGCTCATCAAGCTGTAGCCTGGTGTCTAGCAGTCATTTCCTCTCATGCTTTGTGCCTCTCTGTGTAGCTGAGTCCACCTCAGGGCCAGATCAGTGCCTGAAATTTATCTGCTGCCATGGCAAAAGTATCTGTGATGTCATAGAAGTTATGGCCATTGTTTTGTGAAGCTGTGAGGACACCCACCCCCATAAAAGGTCACCCAGACAGGGATCTCCCATGCCCAGGAGTACATTCAAAAGTTCAACAACCAAACCATCCCTCACCCCCTGATGCACTCAGTGTGTTTCCATTCTTTAAAAAAAAAAAGAAAAGAAAAATTCAAGACATGCCTTTGGTGATTTGTCACAGAATTATTGAAACATAGTATATAATTTTATGTGAGTATTTGTAAGACTTTGTCCATCTCTGGAGCCATTGGCATATTTATATGTGTTTGCAGCTTGGGAACAAAAATAAGCTTTAATTCAGCATAGTCAGAGACTATAGTTCAGAAGGCTCTTTTGAGACCCTTTTGGAGGGAATGCTAGCTTTCCATCCACAGGTGGCCATCTTGGTACAGGAATTGAGTAGATTGTCATAGGATAAGAAGCTTGTCCTAATTTCTACTGACTTTCCTCTGGGGTCAGGGAGGGTGATCCCTGTGTTTGCTATCCTGGAGGGACCCAGACTTCCTCTCAAAGTCTAATGTCATGATGGTAAAAGAGGCTAAAACTTAGAACCCACCTTCCTATACAACTAGGGTTATAGGCCTGGACCTTGTACATACAACTCATAGCCCTTTTTTGGTACATAATGTGGTCAACTTAATTATATTCTCTTCATAGATAGATGCACAAATGTATATACACATGTATTTATTCATCTGTTTATAAACAGTGTTATATCTACACACACAAATATATATTTATATAATTATAATCAAAGTTATATCACCACTTTCCCCAATAATGTTTTACACTAGTTTGTGAAAAAATACCCTTGAGACTAAAAATGTTAAATGCTCTCATAGTTTGAAAAAATCATATTCAATCTTATATAATATATTATATATAATATAGTGTAAAGAATATAACATGTATTTACATATAACTATTTTAATTATGGATTTCCTTCCTGATTAATTATGGAACCATGTAGACAATGATAATTGTCTAAATCTAAATCTATTTTACTGTTGTCAGGAAATACATTATTATAATAAGGCTTGCAAAATTCACATTGGTGAGTTACAAAGTTTCAATAATTAAAATATACAACTAGGATGATGATAAAAACAAAATAATAGAAAAAGGAAGAATGGGAGCTTGTGGAAAGAAAAAAACCTCCACAACCCAAACCTCAACAACCCATGCCTTTTTTCCCCAAAATCTTTAGAGACTTAATATATTGGAATCAACACTTACAGGCACTACCCAAACAGAAAACAATCACGAATTTAGAATTCAGCTATTCTAGTCTAAATCCATGCCTTGTGTCAGACAAGCAAGTATTCATCATCAATCTCCTTTTTTAAAAAAAAATTCATGTGTATGAATCTTCTCCATTAACAATTTGATAAACCAGAATTTGTTCAGAGTAGGTACTTGTGGCTCACACCTGTACTCCTAGCTACTCAAGACTGACATGGAAGGAAAACATTTGGATTGTCATTCTTTAATGACAGAAGGGAAGCTCAGATGTGTTTAGTATGTAAAAGACCCTTAGTTCATTACTCAGAAGCATAATAAAGAAATGGAAAGGAAGAAAAAGGGCAGAAATATATGTATATGTTCCATTGGGTAGGTGTGTGTACATATGTGTCTGTCTATATGTACATAGGCATACATATCCTTTAAAATGTGAATTGTATTGAATGTTTCCATTTTAATCCCCCTTTCTATCCTCTTCCTGCCCTGTACCTGCCATTACCTCTGATTTCACT
Organism: Dipodomys merriami; assembly: GCF_024711535.1. Classification (NCBI taxonomy): domain Eukaryota; kingdom Metazoa; phylum Chordata; class Mammalia; order Rodentia; family Heteromyidae; genus Dipodomys; species Dipodomys merriami. The sequence continues at coordinate 128,231 of NW_027202463.1, read as the reverse complement.
GTTAGTTCCCTACTTTTGTCCATCTGGAGTCTGTCCAACCGCTTTTCTGGTGGACCTCTTGATATCAATCATTCATTTTCCTAAATTTTACAGATATGACATGCAATGTAACTATTTTAGAAATGATAGTGAGGGACAACTTCAAAAAATCAATTTAATGTATGCTGGAGACTCACCTGTAATCTAAGTTCTGAAGATGCTAGGATTCAAAGTCAGCCAGGACAGAAAAGCCTGTATAACTCCATCATATTCACTTAATCAGTCAAAAAACAGGAAATGGAGCAATAGCCAAATTGTAAAAAAAAAAAAAGTACTGTAAACCGAAGAAGAATCTTATAAGAAAAGTAATATATGCTGACCTCTGCAATTATGGAGTTGGGAGCATTTTGTGAGCATCCAAGACTTGAGTTCTAATCCCAGTACCAGAGCAACAACATCTACAAAAACCATTTTCTATTACCAAAATAGTCCTGACAATTAATAACCTAAGTTGGTAATGTGTATTTAGTCCAGACGATGCTTATCCAGACTCAAGGGTAAACAGACTGAATTAGGAAAATTGAGACAGAACTGGAGCTAAGGAAATAATACAAAAATAAAGGACTAAAATCTGAAATTAACATTTAAACAAAATTATAGCAGTTTGAACAAGAAAAAGATATTTTTATGAATAATGGGGTTTTGTGTTTTCTTCGGACCAAGGACTTGTACTCAATGCCTGTGTGCCGTCCATTAGCTTTTTTGCTCAAGACAAGCACTCTAGTCCTTAAACCACAGCTCCACTTCCAGCTTTTTTTTTGGATGGTTAGAGCAGATTATTTCTGCCCAGGCTGGCTTTCAATTGTAATCTTCAGAGCTCATCCTGGTATCTAAGACTGCAGGTGTGAACCACAAGCACCTGGCTGGAATAATAGTTTGAAAGATTCAGTTTTAGAAGAGTTGGAAGACTAAGCCAAGTGAGCAGGTATGCTGAAGCCAAGAAGCTAGAGGCTAGAGGTGTGTAATACTTTTATTATTTGTTCTGATGTAGGAGAAATTATCTTCAGATTGTTTTGATCCTGGACAAAAACACTGTGGAAAAAATATCCAATGATGTAAGGAATTTTGTGTTCTCAATTTGGGAATCACTGAGAGAGAGAAAAAAATAATAAGCTGTCCTGGCATAGAGCTCAGAAGTTTAAGTTGACTAGGCAAGTATTCTATTACTTGACCCCTGCCCTAGGCAGGTGGTTTTCAGTTAATTTTCAGACGAGGTGTTCAGTTTTTGCCCTGGGATGGCATTCAGATTTGCCTTTTCAAAAGCTGTGGTTGATTATCAGTATGCAGCTCTACTACCAGATTTACAAACCAACAATTATATAAATGGAACAGTTGTGGAAACAGAAGTAGAAATGTAGAAGTCCTGTAAAACTTTGTGTTCCTTGGAAATGGAGGTATAGATGATGGAGAGCTAATATGTTATAGAAATCTTGCCCATGTAATTGTAACCCCTCTGTACAGTATTTTCATAATAAATTAAAAAAAAAGAAATTTGAATCTCTGGACTCAGAGCCTATAGCACAATTGAACATTACTTTGGTAGGTCATAAATGTCTGATTTCTACTCCCAAAATGACAATAAATACCACCCAGGATATTAAATTGCCTCAAACTGGCAAATTTCTTTGCTTGTCACATTTAAGTCAGGCTTCAAAACTTTTCTAGGACCTCGTTATATGATTTTGTAGAAACTCAGATTTTTCCAAATATCACTGGCTGGGCACTTATTGATTCCCCTGAACATAGACTGGGGGCATTTTCCATTAGCCCCATGGGTAATACTTTATCCTGCACAACAAAACAAGTGCTGATTTGACTAGTTTGGAGCCGATCTAGGTGGATTCTAAACATCAATGGAAGTCATTCTGGATCAAGTTCTTCCTTGGTGGTTCATGCAGGTACACCTGCATCACATGTGGGGTTCAGAAGCACTGGAATGTGCACAGGACTCAAAACCTGTTTGGGCTTTGCTACAAATGGAACAAACCCCTCTATGTTCACATGCTTTCTGGAGTGCAGGGATGGCTCCAGATCTCCATTGGTCACCATCACCAACATCACTAATAGATTCCTTATCTGGAGTTCAAGAGAAGCTTCTCTACAGTAATGCTAACCTGAGAATGGAAATAGGCACAGGATTTTAAAGTGGACTCTAGAAGTTAAGGTGCAACTAAACTTCCATGAGGATCTAATGGGGGATCAGTATAGTTTGAACTTGGACTGAACACTGATGAGTGGCTATGTTCATGTATTTTCAAAAAGAAAAATTACCTGGCAGAGAATATCCATAAAAGAACATTTTGCCAAGCCAGGTAGTACTAGGGGCTCTTGGCCATTCAGGCCCATCCCTAGACACCCAAGTTCCATCCCTATTCACTGGCTTTGAGGCATCTAAACAAGGACTTCTTCCCTTTTTCTTGGACTCACTGGTCACACGCTCCTCCAGCTTGTCAAGAAGAATATGTAAGGGGAAGACCAGTCTGAAGAAGGCAAGTTGAATTTGACATACTGTGTAAGTTCTTTCAGGGTGTCATGGTCCTTACGCTCATAGAATTCATCATTGTATAAGTCCATCCACACAGTGAAGATGAAACAAATGCTGCTGTGGGCAGATTGGTGACAAGGAAAGTGAGAGCCTGACCTCCCAATCCTGAGCCTTCTACCACAGCCCCTTTCTGCCAGGACTCATGCTGTGGCTGTCCATCATATATGCAGACTTGCCTGTTGAGAAAGGAAGGAGACTCCTGGGAGCAGAATGATCATCACAACACACTTCCAGGAGCTTCTGAAAGACAATTCTCCAAAATTCACCCTGTGATAGGCAGTGAGAATGTTGTTTCTGCACAGGATCTGATTTTTGCACACTGCTTTCCCTGTCATCCACTAGAATCCACAATTGCAACCACATTCACAACTGTGTCATTTGGCATTCACTGAAGTGCCAAGCCTCAACCCTCATAAGTGGTAGACAAACAAACTTGTACTTTGGTTCAGAAGCCTCAAAGATACCCAGTTTTCAGGAACAGAACTTCTTTTTGTGTCAACATCCACTTACTGGTTTACTTGTTCATCTTCCTCCCAGTTATGGTGAAGGGAGCTGTACCAATAGGAAGAGAGAAGGAAGTCAACTCTATGGTTCTCCTTTTCTGAACTAAGAGGACACCTATGGGACTGGCTAAGTCCTACATGGTAGTATAAAAGTGACGGAGAAACTGATGAGATATGTCTCTACAATTCTGTGAAAATTCTGTGAAGAGGTTTGTATGCATCTGTCCAAAGTAAATGCCTGTAATCCTAGCTAATCAGGAGTCTGATATCTGAGAATCACAGTTGGAAGCCAGTCTAGTCAGTAAACTCTAAAGCCACTCATCTTCAATTAATCAGCAAAAGGACAGAATTGGACCTGTGGCTCAAAGGGTAGAGTGCTAGCACTGAGCATCAAAAGGACATCACTAAGGCCTTGAATTCAAGTTCAAGTTGCAGCCTTTCCTCTACCTACATTACTTCACAGGCCTGCAAGATGGCTACTGAACCCTTATTTATTAATGGGAAATGTGATTTCATAGGGCCTCACTTAGGTGAGGGTCGTTGTTAGGTGCCACTGGCTCATGCCTGTAATCCTAGCCTCTCAGTAAGCAAACTGCTGAGGCTCCAGTATCTTCTAAGGAAAATGAAATGCCCTGGTGACCCAGTCCTAAGAAACTAGCCAGGGTGTACAGTTCTTTGTCTTATGCCAAACTCCCATGAGAATACCCCCAAAAAACAGGAAGTGGAACTGTGACTCAGAGTGGTAGAGTGCTACCCTTGAGCAAAAAAGCTCAGGGACATGACCCAGAGCCTGAATTAAAACCCCATGACTGACAAAAAAAGATCACATTTATAGAAAGTAGCAGAGCCACAAGTCAAACACAAGATGGTTGAGTGCTGGAGTTGAAGTTCTATAATGTTTTGGGGCATATTGTAAGATGTTATTAATAAGAAGATCAAAACACCACGGAGATAAACAAAAAATCATCAAGTAGTTGCTTACCTTTTTTGGGTCAACTCCAGCTTTGCCATGGGTGGTGTGCAGTTCCCCAGAAAAAGAGAAGAAAATACACCATAGAGGATTCCACAGCACAAGCAAGAAGCTATGGCTGGCATATGTAAAGCATGGAGAGCAGAATTTCCATGACTTGAGACAAACAGGACACAGGATACATACTACAGGTGCTCAAAGAAGTCCCAAATTTCATTCCCTAAGAAGGCTCTAGGGGGTGATGAGATTTGAGCTGCACCTTGAGAGACAGACTACAACTGTGTATAAAGAGAATACTAAAACCAGGCACCAGTGGTTCACTCTTATAATCCTACCTACTCAGGAGCTAAGATCTAAGGATCAAGGTTCAAAACCAGCCTGAACAGGAAAGCCTATGAGACTCTTATCTCCAATAAACGACTAAATAAAAAAGTCAGAAGTGCAGCTCAAGTTTTAGAGTACTAGCCTTGCCCCAGAAAGCTCGAGAACAGCACCATGGCCCTAAGTTTAAGCCCCAGGATTGGTACAAAAGAAGGAAGAGGAGGAGGAGGAGAAAGAGAAGATTCTCGTAGACTGGAAGGAAATACAAAGTTGAAATTTTCCAGGTATACACACTGTATAATTGGCCTTTCAAAAACTTAGATTAGCCACCTAAGACTCAGCAGGAAGCAGGCGGTCAGTCACTGCACTACATGTGTAGAAGCTGTAAGTGAAAAGCAGAGATGCTATACCCTGGACTCTCAGAAAAGAGAAAACTCAGAAAGAAACTGGAATCTACCTATCCCCCATCTCTGTAGCAACAAGATGAATGAAAAACCTGGAAAAGGAGTGTGTGAGTGACTGTGACCCATACACCACTGTTTTGTTTTGGGCAGAGAAAGTAGGATTCCTGAGGTCTGGACACTCATCCACGAAATGGGGCTAAACGTATTTTCCCCCCTAGGGAGATCAAATTAGATAATCCATTTAGAAAGCATTCTATCCTATGAAACAGAATAACATGAACATTCCCAGGACTGGACAACCTCCTTCTATACAAGTGTATGCGTTCTATTTGGGACCAACCTAAATTAAGCTAAAAGCTGTTTCTTGATCCTTTTTTCTTTAATTGTGCATTGATCTTTTTTTAAAAAATTGTGTCTATATGCATGTGTGTGTGCACACACGCGAACAGCACACCACACACACACACACACACACACACACACACACACCACGTGCACATGCATACTGGAATTATGCTAGAACTCAGGGCCTGGACACTGTCCCCTAGCTTTTGATTTTTTTAATTTTTTTCTCAATGTTGGTGCTCAACCACTTTGAGCCACAGTACTACTTCTAGCTTTTTGTCGGTTAATTGGAGATGAGTCTCACAGACTTTCCTACCTGGGCTATCTACAAACCACTCTCTTCAGATATCAGCCTAGTGAGTAGCTGGGATTATAGGTGTGAGCCACCAGTTCCCAGTTTTGCACTGGTTCTGGTCTTATCTTCTCTGCTGCACATAAAAGTATCTATTCTATTTTCATATCTTAGTTCTCCAAGTATTTACAGCCAATAATTACCACCATTTCCCCTCTCCCAACCAAAGTTCTAGACTATTCAAAACAATCCTTTGCCAGCTGCCAGCGGCTCACAACTGTCACCCAAGCTACTCAGGAGGCTGAGTAGTGGTAGGATTGTGGTTCAAAGTCAGCCCAAGCAGGAAAGCCTCTGAGATTCTCATCTCCAAATAACTACCAAGAAAAAAAGGCAGAAATGGAGCTGTGGCTCAAGTGGTAGAGTGCCAGCCTTGAGCAAAAAAAAAAAAGCTCAGACACTGCATCTAGGCCGAGAGTTCAAACCCTAGGTCTGTTCATGTATGCGCACATGCGCACACACACACACACGCACACACAAGTATTCCATCTCCTTCTGAGGCTCTTCAGGGTTTCACACAAAGACAGAACACCACCTTCTGTCTGACACTTTCTAGAGTTTTCCATATAATGACCAGTAAGAAACACGAGTTCTAAATGTAACCGTACCTAGAAGCTAGTTGATCCTCCTACCGTTAATGGTTCTGAACTACCTTACTTTCCTTCTGTAGCCAATCTAATTCTTGCTGGCTAGCTCAATATTCAGCCCACATCCTTGAATAAATAAAGCTTTTTCTGATGAAAGGTAGTGCTCTACCTCTTGAGCTACAGAACCATTTCTGGCAATTTCTTAGTAGTTTATTGGAGATCAGAGTCTCATGGACTTTTCTGCTCTGAACTTTTCTGACTTTTCTGTTTTGAACTGCAATCTTCAAATCTCAGCCTCCTGAGTAGCTAAGATTACAGGCATGAACCACTGGTACCTAGCTTCATTCGTTTTTCTTTGCTCCAGAATTCCTCTCATGTTGATCCTCATGCACTAAAAGACAATTCAATGTTACTGTCAACATGATGGCTTTTAAAATCAAATTTCTCTGCATACAGTCTAGACCCTAACAAGCCACTAACAAGTTATCTGAGATCTGATCATCCTCACAAGGCAGGTGACACTAGTAATATTTAGAAGAATTGTCAAAACTGCAAAACTGAGGATTAAAGAAGTAGTAAGGTGGGCACTAATGGCTTGTGTCTGAAATCCTAGCTATTCAAGAGACTAAGACTGAGAGGATTGTAGTTTGAGACTTGACTGGGCAAAAATGTCTGCAAAAATCCATCACCAAAATAACCAACAAAAAGCAAGGCTGGAGAAATGGTTCATACAGTAGTGCACCTAGCCATAAGCAGCAAATTCAAGCCCAGTTACTGGTTAAAAAAATAATATTTTTTACCTTTCACTGTACACTTGAACCACTCAAATGCATCTCCCCAGAGAGCCTAATTTTAAGTGTTTTTCCTAGATATAGACAGGGATGAGAAGCTCTGAAGTAATGACCTTCATACTTAAAAGGTTTTTTTTTTAATACATCATCGTTGTTCTATATTTTTAAATAAGAGTAGATTATCAAAACCAGTTAATCAGTGAGGTCTAGCTTTCACTGTCAACTATGTGTAGTTATTTCATTTATCATAATCCATGAGCTGGACAGTGTTTGGCAGTGTCTTTATATTTCAATTTACATAACTTTCAGTATTTAGCTGTTCTGAGAAACATTATGTATGGGCTTAAGCATGTAAATATCTTCATAGCCACTCAACTGTTTACCTAGGATAAATTCTGAGATAAGGAAGTACTGACTTGGAGGGTAATACACACTTTTAAGACTTTTGAACATGTCAAATTGCTATCCTTAATGGAATGGTCAATAGCATTTGGGGCGCATTAGAGTTACAAATAGAAAAAAGTACAGTTCAAATTGATTTAAACAATAAAGGGGATTTATAGGCTCATAGACCTGGCAAGTATAGCATTTAAATGAATTTCAAGGCTAGCAGGATTCTGCATTTTAATAATATCATGAAAGATCTGTCTATATCATTTCACCCCTCCCCTTAGCCCTGTGTGGTACCAGACTTTTTTGAGTTAAAATAGCTTTTTCTGTAGCCAGCAATTGCAAATGCCTATACAGGGAGAAAAGGAAGCTCTCTAGAAATGAATGGGCCTGGGGAAAATTATTGTTGTTTTTGTTTCTGTTGGATTGAGGGCTTGAACTTGGGGTCTGAGTGCTGTCCCTGAGCTTTTTCTGCTCAAGGCTAGCCTTTGAGCCATAGTGACACTTCCAGTTTTCTGGTGGTTCATTGAGGATAAGAGTCACATGGACCCTCCTGCCTAGGCTGGCTTTGGGCCATGATCCTCAGATCTCAGCCTCCTAAGTAGCTAGGATTACAGGTGTAAGCCACTGGTGTCAGGCTAAAAAATTATGTTAAAGGAAGTAACTCTGGTCCAGAAAGACAAAAGATCACATGTTCTTTCTCATAGATGGAAGACAGACCTCATTTATAAATATATATAAGCACACACTAGGTCATGTGCATACACACACACACACACACACACACACACACACACACACAGAGAGATACATACTACAAAAGAATTAACTAGAGAGAGATACATACTACAAAAGAATTAACTAAAGTATATGGTATATCATTAACGGAAATAACGTGGTATATGCAGGGGAGAATTCTTTGAAAAACTATAACAAAATGGATAACAGGAAGCTAGAACTTGAGGTGGGGGTAGGTGGATGAGGTGGTATGATGTGGCGGGATGGAGAGAGAAAGGGTGGGAGAATGCAATCATCATATTCAATGTACATCTGTGAAAATGGAACTAGGTAACTTGGGTGGGGTTGAGAGATGGGAAGAATGATGGAAGGAATGGCGTGGATCAAGATGCATTATACAGCTGATAGCTGGTGGCTCTTGCCCATAATCCTAGCTACTCAGGAGGCTGAGATTTGAGGATAAAGGTTCCAAACTGGCCTGAGCAGGAAATTCCATGAGATTATCTCCAAATAACTACAAAAAAACCAGCACGGGAGCTGTAGCTCAAAGTGGCAGAGGGCTAGCCTTGGGTAAAGGAGCTAGGGACAGCGACTAGGCTCTGAGTTCAAACCAAAAACCAAATTTTATTTTCAAAAGATGCCCTGTGCTTCTAAACTGATGTGTTGAATTGAAACCTCTTTGTACAACTACTTAAAGATAGATAAATAAATAAATCCTGGAGGAAGGCTCTTTCTTCCACATTAGGCCTCACCTGGAATTGACTGATCAGAGATGGAATCATTCTAATTCACTTAAGCTCAAATATAAAGGAGCAGCCAGCTGCTCCTTCCAGACCTTATAGCTTTCAGGGGTGATGTTCAGATGTACTGGGTAAAGGAGAAGGTGACTAGAGGAGGCACCTACAAAGCCCGTACTGGATGAGCAACATGTGAGAAAATAAAAACTTGGTGTTGCTTACATATTTGAAAAAAGAAGGGAAGAAAATGGATTTGTGAGAAATGGGCCTAACATTCAATCACAAAAGTCTACCGTAGGCCATTTCCAAGGTAGTAAATCCATTAGCAGGCCTTATGCCCAGGAATAGAAAGCACATAGACTATACTGTATGTAGTATGTTACACTCACACAAGTGCTGTGGATGTAAAGAACTGTTGTATTGGGAGCTGGTACGCCTGTAATCGTAGCTACTCAGGAAATTGAGATCTAAGGATCAATGCTCAAAGCCAGCTCAGTTCTGTGAGACGCTTATCTCCATTTAACCACCAGAAAACTGGAAGTGGCACTGTCGCTGCAAGTGGTAGAGCACTCATATTGAGCAAAAGAGCTCAAGGACAATCCTGAGGCCCTGAGTTCAAGCCCCAGGACTGACAAAAAAGAAAAAAGAAAGAAAGAAAGAAAGAAAGAGATATCTTGGAATAGGTAGATTAGTCAGGCAGAAGAAATCAGGAATAAGCCTGCAAGATTTCTCTTTAAAAAAAAAAGAAAAATAGGGCTGGGAAGGTGGCTTAGTGGTAGAGTGCTTGCCTTGCATGCATGAGATTCTGGGTTTGATTCCTCAACACCCATAAGCAGAAAAGGCCAGAAGTGGTGCTGTGGCTCAAGTGGTAGAGTGCTACTCTTGAGCTGAAGAGCTGAGGGATAGCACCCAGGCCCAGAGTTAGGCCCCACAACCATCAAAAAATAAATAAGGAAGAGAGAGAGAGAGAGAGAGAGAGAGAGAGAGAGAGAGAGAGAGAGAGAGAGAGAGAGAGAGAGAGAGAGAGAGAGAGAGAGAGAGAGAGAGAGATAGGATGATCTGAGAAAATTTCCCAAGCATTCTAACTTCCCTTTGACCCAGATAGGTTGGATAAAATGAAAGTAGGATAGTCTTAAATGTCGTTAGGTAATTCCATGCCCCAATAGCTAAAAGGGAATGACCAATTAAAAATATCATGGGTCGTGACCAATGAGCAAGTCACCTTCCAGCAAATCTTTAGCATAAAAGTTAAATGACACCTATATAGATTAAAAGAAAAGAACCCACCACAGATTAAACCAGTTAGTTGGCAAACCGCTATCATGGCCCCTCTCACCCAGCAAGAATGTTTTCTCTCTCCTCTTCTCACATGCATAAATTAAAAACTTTTAACACTTACTCCTTGCTGTGGATTTCATTCCTTGAGTTCTCCAGGCAGTGACACAGCAAGATAAGGATTTGCTGCAGCTCTAGTGGTGGCCACTGGTGGGGTGAAAGCATTAGCAGGCATGGTTTGTTGCTGGACTGAAGGCGGTGACATAATTGGGCCTCTCTGGCTATGAAGGAAACAGCAGGTAAGAAAAGTCAATGTTCTAGGCTGTCAATATTCACGTGGCTAGAACTGGCCTTGTAGCTTTAAGTCTAAGGTTAAAACACTTCTATGAGAACTTCTTGATGTTTATGGTACCTTGCATATTTCCCTCTTGAAATAGCAATTGCTCTTACTTTGAGTTTATCATGTGTCAGAATTTTCTAGAAACATACACTTGGGCCCACCCAGTTCTATCCCCTGTTTCCAGGCAAGGTTGTTTAGGCTGTTATTGCCTCCCTTTGAGAACAGTTTTCACTGTGTATAGTTTTTTTTTTCCAGTCCCGGGGCTTGAACTCAGGACCTGGGCCCTGACCCTAAGCTTATTATGCTCAAGGCTAGTGCTCTGCCACTTGAGCCACAGCACAAATCCTGGTTTTTCTGAGCAGTTTATTGGAGATAAGAGTCTTAAAGGATTTTCCTGTGCAAGCTGGCTTTGATCCTGAGATCTCAGCCTTCAGAGTAGGTAGGATTACAGGCATGAGCCACCATACACCTGGCCTATAGTACTTTTATGACCTCATAGAATAGCTTTAGGTCCAGCTAGCTGCTTATCAGCTCTGAAACTGCTGCAGAGAACAAAGCATTTGCTTTTCCTGTCCCATTTCAAGGGCCCTTGACCAGGTCATTACTAAGTCATTTACATGGCTCAAATACAGCAAAACTCTTTTTTTTTGATCTGGTCATGGGGCCTGAACTCTGGGCCTGGGTGCTGTCCCTCAGCTCTTCAGCTCAAGGCTAGCACTCTACCACTTGAGCCACAGTGCCACTTCCGGCTTTTTCTTTTTGCTTAAGTGGTGCTGGGGAATTGAACCCAGGGTTTCATGCATGCAAGGCAAGCACTCTAACACTGAGCCACTTTCCCAGTCCGGCAAAACTCTTTATTACACCCCTCCCCTTTCCCTCCCTTTCTTTTTCAGGGCTACTTTCCTATCATGTGTCATTTTAGGTCACATATCACTCAAACACAATAAAGCTCCGCTCTCTCTTTTTTCTCCGTCCCTCCTTCCCCACACTCCTTCTCCTTTCTCCAATCCCTCTCTCCATCTCTTTTCTTTTCTTTTTTGCTGGTACTAAGATTTGAACTCAGGGCCGGGTGCTATCTCTTAGCATTTTTTACTCAAGGCTAGTACTCTGTCACTTGAACCACTTCCAGCTCTTTCTTGGTTGATTGGAGATAAGAACATTATAGATTTCCCTGCTGTAGCTGGCTTTGAACCATGATCCTTAGATCTCAGCCTCCTGTTTAGCTAGGATGACAGGAATGAGATGGTTATTTTTTGAAGAACCCTCAGTGCACTTTCATTAGTACAATTTGATTAATATCCATCTTTTCACCATAGTGTGGGGTTCATAAGGGATCTTTTTAAACTACTGTGTCTTCAGTGTCCTTGACATTGTACTAACACCTGCTTTACTTATATCTTTAAATAAAATAACATTTGATTAAAAAAAAGCAACATATGTTCTTGAATTTGATTTTCACTACAACTGTTTCTCATTTGCAATCATGCTTAAACATGTTTCTTGAAGTTAGGGAAAACAGGGTTTTGCAATTGCATGTATGAAATTCACTCCCAAATGGTAACAACTCCTCTCATTGCCATGAGTATTTGAGTACAGATTCCTTCGACTCACTTTCAGAGCTAACCAGGTTCACTGGTTCCCATTGATGGACAGGTAGACTTAGGAAAACATTCCCAATTGAGAAACATGCGTTTCTATAGCTGTCAGATGGAAGCCAGTGTGCAGACCCCATTTAAGGAAACGTGGTGGACAGAGAAATCACAATAGCCAGGAGAAAATGACCAGGTGCACCAAGAGCAAGAAATGGACTAAGTGGAAGATGCTCCCAAGATATTCCCCATGTATGCAACTTTCCAACCATGGTCTGTAAGAGAGACAACCCATCAACATGGTCCATGAAAAGGGAGACAGCCAATCAGCAAAATCCCCACTCCACCATACTGGCTCAGTAGCTAGAGCAACAGAACAGAACAGAACAGCAGCAGCAGCAGCAGAGTACTAGTAAAACAGCTCTTTTGATTTGTTGTCCATTAGTTTTTGGTATACATTTTTTTTAGTGGTATCCTGATGTAGATGCTCAGTTCTCCCATTGTCCTATCTGAGTACATGCTTTTCCCAACCTGGGACTCCAAAAAGAAACAGAAAATGCCACATGTCTGTCTCTGTTGGACGTTGGGCATAGGCATCAAGGAAAGTCCATAGGCTGGTTTGCTTTGAAAAACTTGGGTGGGGTGTGACCAGTTTCTAATTGAATTCTATCCTATCAGGAACGAGATCTTCATCTCTTCTCAGGGTGCCCTTGACTAGCAATTCCCTCTGCTAACATTGCAGTCGGCTACAGTTCTTTCAAACCCTGGGCCCAGAGGAGTCTGGGATGTGAAAGTATTAACATGTAGATTACTTTCTCATGCCAGTTGTATTATTGGATTTCTCTCTTTGCCAACTCACTTTAAATGGCTGTAACTACTGAGGTCTCCAGTGAACCTCAAAGTAGAAATGATGTTTGCAGAGAAGGACTGCATCCATTCCATCTACACTCAGAGCTCCTGCACAGACCCTTTCTCTTCAGCAGAATGGAATTGCATTTGTAAAGGTGTAAGCATTTACATTCCCAGGACCTTTAAAGAGTATTAACTTCCTCCAGGTCTCTGAACGAAGCAATTACTTGGCTAGAGATAGAACCATAGTGATACATATGAGACTAGGTTTCCTTCCCTTCTTCTCTCCCTCTAACCCCCTCTTCTTTCCTCCTACCCTTTTTCTTTTTCCTTCTTCCTTCCTCCCTCATCTTTACTTCCTCCCTCTTCTTTACTTCCTTCCTTCCTCCCTGTCCTTCCTTCCTTTTCTTTTTATTCCAGTACAGAGACTGAACTCCATGGTCTGGCTGTCCTTTAGTTTTTTTTTCCCCAAGGCTAGCATTTTACCACTTGAGTAAACTCTACTTTTAGCTTTTTGCTCATTAGTTGGAGATAAGAATCCCATAGATTTTTCTATCTGGGCTGGCTTCAAACCAGTATACTTAGACCTCAGCCTCCTGAGTAGCTAGGATTACAGGTGGGAGCCACTGCCTTTCTGTTCACATCAAATATGCATGGAACTGTTTCCAATCAAGGCCTCTGAAGAGAGAATTGGGAGAAGAAATCTTGGAGCTTGCAGTGTGGCTATCCGATGAATGATTCTGAACTACAGAGTAGAGACTAGTTTGTGTGTAATCAATATGGATTTGGTTCCCCATCTTTAAGTGTAAGAAATAGCCAAGCCGTTCATTGCTCTATATCCAACTAAGTGCAGTTCTGAGTCTCAATTTTCTAGTTGCCAAGTGTTGGAGTTTCCCTCCCTTTCTTTCCCAGGGAGCAGGGTATCCTATGTGACTCTGGACACATGGGCAATAATGTCCACAAAGTGCAGCCGGTGATGGGGCTCCCTCTTCAAGCTTTAGAGTCCATCAGAAGAAGGCCATGGTGTCTCTGTGGACTGAGTACAGGTCTGGCCACCCCTGGGGAAAGTCATGAAATCACTCACAGGAGAACAGGCTCTTTTTCTGAGCACACCTAATGCTATTGTTCTCAATTTTGATGGCTGATTTGAGCATACAGTGACAAGCAGATGACAAAAAACACTCAAGAGTTAGATACAAGCTGGGCACTGGTGACTCACACCTGCAAATGTAGCTACTCAAGAGGCTGAGATCTGGGAACTGTGGTTCAAAACCAGACTGGACAGGAAAGTCTGTGAGATTTATATCATCTCGAATTAACAATCAGAAAAACTGAATCAAAAAGGTAGAGTGGGGGCTGGGAAGGTGGCTCAGTGGTAGAGCACTTGCCTTGCATGCATGAGGCCCTGGGTTCGATTCCTCAGCACCATATAAGCTAAAAGAAAAAAAAGCCAGAAGTGGTATTGTGGCTCAAGTGGTAGAGTGCTATCCTTGAGCTGAAGAGCTGAGGGACAGCGCCCAGGCCCAGAGTTCAGGCCGCATGACCCGACCAAAAAAACCCAAAAGAGGTAGAGTGCTACCCTTGAGCAAAAAAGCTCAAGGGACAGCACCCATGACTGACAACAACAACAACAACAACAACCAAAAGAGAACTCGTTAGGGGAACCTTCTTGAAAAGCCTTGAAGTGAGACAGGCCACTTTTTGGGTTACATACATGTCATCCTGTTTAGCCCCAGGAAAGTTTTGCTATAGAGAATGCTCACCCCTGATTGTTATCCTATATGGTTAGCTTGTGGTGAGCTTTGTCCCCACCCACAACATGGTTTTTGCCTTTAAAAGCTTTGTGCAAGCTCTGTTCTGGGCTGCAGGTCTTTGGGACAGGAGTCTACCTGTAGTCACCGATATTTTACTAAAGACTCCCAGCCAAGCGCTGATGGCTCACACCTATAATCTTAGCTACTAAGGAGGCTGAGATCTGAAGATCACAGTTCAAAGCTAGCCCAGGCAGGAAATTCCGTGACCCTGTCACTGTGGCTCAAGTGGTAGAGCACTCATCTTAAGTTGAAGAGCTGAGGGACAGTGCTCAGGTCCAGAGTTCAAGCCCCACAACTGACCAAAAGAAAAAAAAAAGATTCCCAATTTGACCTCTCAAGATGTGGCTTCTCTGTATCTTGCAAACTATTCCCATATAATTGAATCCAGTGACCTCCATCTCTTCCTTGTCTCCCCTCCCCCATTCACTCTTACCCATTTGTCCTCTAGGAAATTTAACTGGTCATGCATGCCACTACAGCCATCTCCACAAACAAAACCTGCAAAAGAAAATTCAAAATAATCTTCCATTCAGAAACCTGACATTTGACATATGTGGTTGTCCCTCAGGTATATCATTCAAGTTACAGCCTGATGGTAGAAGGAATTGGTAGAAGGAATTGGTGTACTACTGCATAGGAGACCCTAGGTCCAATTTCCAGCTATTCCACAAACCAGCTGCAGCCTCTTGTCCTTATAAACCAAATAAAGACACACAGTGAAGATGAGAGAAAGGAAATTTATTACCTTGTAGACAGGGGGGAAGACAGCACTTCAGCCCTTCTTCAGAAATATAGACAGGATCAGTAGCTTTTAATACATAACTGGGGGAAGGGGGTATATGAAGTACAGTCTTCAAGCTATATTCTGGTACCTCATATCTGTAATCCTGGCTATTCAGGAGGCTGAGATCTGAAGATCAAGGGTTGAGACCAGCCCTGGCAGGAAAGTCTGTGAGACTTTTATGTACAATTACCCACCCCCAAATGAGGAATTGACCTGTGGTTCAAAGTACTAGAATGCTAATCTTGAGGAAGGGACAATGCCCAGGCCCTGAGTTCAAGTCCTAGGACAAAAAAAAAGAGTTACCATCTTTGGTCAAAATTTGGTTTCTTTCTCTCATACAACTTTGCATAACCTTTGAAATAAAAAGCTATTTTAATTAAGTCCTATCTCCTTGTATTATTTACATCCTGTTACAAGTTTCTGCTTTGGCCAGCTTTTATGGCTTTTAAATTTTTCCTTTTTTGTTACATTAACTACTTAAGCCACATTGTTAAAGTTTTTTCCTCTTTTTAAAAAATTTTCTTTTTAAAGAATAATCTTTAGGTAGTTATGCAAAGGAGCTTCCATTTAATAAGTAAATACAATACGTTTTGATCAGCGTTACCTCTTGAGACAAGGAAAGGGAGACCCCAACACTTGGCAACTTGAAAATTGAGACTCAGAACTGAATTCAGTTGGTTGCAGAGACATGAACTGCCTGGCTGGTTCTTACACTTAAAGATGGGAAACCAAATCCAAATTGATTACATATAAATCAGTCTCTGCTCTGTAATTTAGAATCATTCATCTGATAGCAACCCTGCAAACCCCAGATTTCTTCTCCCAATCTCTCCCTTCAGTGTACTTGACTTGAAACAGTTGCATGCTTATTTGATGTGAACAGAAAGGCAGTGGCTCCCACCTGTAATCGTAGCGACTTAGGAGGCTGAGCTCTGAGTGTTGTAACCCAATCAGTAACAAAACAAAAGATGCTACAATTAATAAGCCAAATTATAGGAGTCTTTATTGTCACCTCGGCAGACCAACAGATGCACAGGAGTATAGACGTCTGAAATTGTGCTGTCCTGAGACAGCTCAGAGTTACGTCTTTCAAAGAGAAAAAACACATCTTTTTTGACAAGCAATGCATAAGACTTTTTTGTTTTATTTTACAAAGCATATACAGACACCAAACTTAGCATTATCAATAAATTTAGACTTACTTCCCAAATATGGGGTGGCTGGAATACTTTCAGGGAAGGGAAGGAGGAAAGGAGAGAAGAAGAATAGAAGAAGAAAAAGAGGAAGAAGAAGAAGAAGAAGAAGAAGAAGAAGAAGAAGAAGAAGAAGAAGAAGAAGAAGAAGAAGAAGAAGAAGAAGAAGAAGAAGAAGAGGAGGAGGAGGAGGAAGAGGAGAAGGAGGAGGAGGAGGAGGAGGAGGAGGAGGAGGAGGAGGAGGAGGAGGAGGAGGAAGAGGAGGAGGAGGAAGAGGAGAAGGAGGAAGAGGAGGAGGAGGAAGAGGAGGAGGAGGAAGGAGGAAGAGGAAGGAGGAGGATGAAGAAGGAGAGAAGAAGGAGGAGGGATTGGAGGAATAGGTAGAGGAGGAGGAGGTAGAGGAGGAGGAGGGAGGAGGTTCTATCTCTGACCTGGCCAAGCAATTGCACCATTCAGAGACCTGAAGAAACTGCCCTTTTAAGGTCCTGGGAATGTAAAGGCTTACACCTTTACAAATGCATTGCCGTTCTGAACACAGAGAAGGTCTGTGCATAGGTGCTGAGGGAAGACGGAATGGATTCAATCCCTTCTCCACAAACATTTCTACTTCTGAAGTTCACAGGAGACCTTAGGCGTTTTACAGCCATTTAAAGTGAGCTGGCCAGAGAGAGAAATCCGATAGCACAACTGCCTTGAGAAATTAATCTAAATGTTAATACTTCCACATCCCAGAGAAAGAATGCACAGATCAACACCCCTCTCCTAGTCATGGGTGCCTAGACACCTTGAGCTCTTCCTCCTCCCCAGTACCTCCCATGCCACTTCCTTTGTGGTCAGGGAGTGCTTACAATTCTAGGCCAGTTCTAATGGAAATTGAGGTATGTGTGTAGTGGAACCCCTTGTGCCTTTAGCTTGACCTTTGGGCAATAAAGTCCTACTAGGGCCTCATGCACACAGGTCGCATCTCATTCATATTCTTACATTATGGGATAACAATCTTACACATGCACAGATTCTCCTCTAAAAAAAATCTTCCCAGTCATGATCCCCTCCTCTGCTATAGTTACTAAGAATTCCTCCCACACTCCCTGGGTGGTAGAAAGCAGAAAGTCCTCCTTGGGTTTCCTACTCTGATTCAGGAACAGATAGTTCCCCTATGGTCCTTTTTCAAATTGGAAAAAGAAAACATTTTATCTATTTAAATTTGAATTGTAACTACATGTTAGTTCCCACAGTCAAATACCATTTATTAGAGTTATTTCACTAAGCTGGAATTTCACCTCAGCCAATTCAAGCACTCTTCTGTCTCAGGAGTGAAGGCAATTATAACCACCATACCAAAAGGTCATTTTTTAAACAGTCAACATCATCATTCTAATTATTCAGTCAACAATAACAAAAGTAACACTTTCACAGTGGGCTTTGATAGCCAGGATATTATTAAATGTGAATCCCAAAAGGAAAATTCATAGAAGGAGGAACATATGTTGTATTAAAACAACAGTAATTTGTTGACATATTCTGCACACAAATGATGTACATTATGCAAACTAATTTGGCTTTGGTGTTAGAAAAAGATTTTTGTAAAATGGGGGAATATTTGTTTTTTCCATAATAGAGTTTGAACTCAGGGCTTTGTATTTCCTAGACTGGCATGATACTATCCAACCTGCCTGCCCAGATTTCCGACTGGTTGCTGTGAAGCATTGGGTCTCACTTTCCACCCTGGCATGATCCATAGACAGATATGCCTACTTTTAGCTATCATCAGCTGTGTGCCACCACATCCAGCTTCTGCCTAAGTTGTCCTCAAATCACAATCCTCCCATACTCAGCCTCCCACATAGGGAACTTTTTCTGCCCCATAGATATTAAAATATTTAAAGACGTATTTTATTTCTTGCATTTCCTAAAAGTGATTACAGGCATATTAGATGTTAATTTCTGTAACATTATACTTCAAGTCTTCTAGAAAAGCTCCTTTGCTTAGCAAAAATAAAAATAAAAAAAATCCTTTCTTGTCATCCAAGCCTAGTTTGTCCAATATGGTAGCCAATAGTCACAAGCACCTGGGGACATTTAACATGTGACTTAATTTTATTTTATTTTCTGTTGATTTACCTTAAAAGTTTTAAACAAGGGCTGGGAAGGTGGCTCAGTGGTAGAGCGCTTGCCTTGCATGCTTGAGGCCCTGGGTTCGATTCCTCAGCACCACATAAGCAAAAAGAAAAAAAAGCCGGAAGTGGCACTGTGGCTCAAGTGGTAGAGCGCTAACCTTGAGCTGAAGAGCTGAGGGACAGCACCTAGGCCCATAGTTCAGGCCCCACGACTGTACCCCTCCCAAAAAAGTTTTAAACAAGCCAGGAGCTAGTTTCTCATGCCTATTAGTAGTCCTAGCTACCCAGGAGGATTATATCTGAGGATTGTGGTTCACAACCAGTCTGAACAGGAAAGTCCATACAACTCTTATCCCCAATCAACCAGAAAACCAGAAGTACAGCTGTGTGTCAAAAGTGGTAGAACATTAGCCTTGAGTGAAAGAGCTAAGAGACAGTACCTAGGCCCTGCGTTGAAGTCCAACTAAAATAGAACCAATCTAAAGATTTTTATTGAACTTAGCTCTGGTTTTCATAGTACATTATTTCTTTTAAACTGTTGAAGATTTAGCACCTAAATTAGGCTGCTGAAAATCCATTATCCGTACTGCAGGTTTAATATAAAAATAATGAAAAGCATCTTAATGTTGTACTGGTAATTTATAGAAATAGTAACACTTGCAATCAGTTGAGTTGAAGAAAATAGTCTACTGAAATTATTTTTCTATGTATCTTTTCAAATTTACAAAAAGGTGCTAGAAGGTTTAGATAAAATCTAATGAGACATGGTATCTCTAAGCCACTATTTCTGTTTAGTTCAGCTCATTTTACAACCTAGGAATACCAACTGAGTGATGTTCTAAACTTTATAATAAAGATTCTAACAAATTTACCCTTCCCACAGACAGTATTTAAACACTGAGCCAAATAGAGGATAAAAGATTTTAATTTGGGGCTGGGAAGATGGCTCAGAGGTAGAGCGCTTGCCTTGCAGGCCTGAGGCTCTGGGTTCGATTCCTCAGCACCTTATAAGCAAAAAAAGAAAAAAGCCGGAAGTGGCACTGTGGCTCAAGTGGCAGAGCGCTAGCCTTGAGCTGAAGAGCTGAGGGACAGCGCCCAGGCCCAGAGTTCAGGCCCCACGACAGGACCAAAAAGAAAAAAAAAGATTTTAATTTTTGTTCCCATACCTGGGCTTGAACCTGGGCACTGTCTCTTAATTTTTTCACTTTTTTCACTCAAGGTTGGTCCTCTACCACAGCTCCATTTCCAGCTTTTTGGTGGTCAACTGGAGAGAAAAGTCTCATAGACTTTCCTGCCTGGGTTGGCTTTGAATTAAGATCCTTAGACCTCAGCCTTCTGAGTAGCTGGGATTATAGGTGTGAGCCACCAGCATTCAGCCACAAAGGACTTATGAAGACCTTAGAAATGGCCAAAATGATATTTTTTTAAAGAGAGAAGTAGTTGGACTATGGGAGAAGGAACTTTTCTGGATTTAATCCTACCCAAGGCATCACTTAATCTGCAGGACTCTGACTGGAAATAATTCAGAGAGTCCCAGGCAGGAGACCTGAAAGGATAAGGCTGGAGTAGGGGGTGGGGACCAAGGGGTTGGGGGCATTGGGGGGAGAGCCTGCCTGAGCTGCAAGAAGGTGACAGAAGCTGCTGGAACATAACATACAGGAAGCTGCAGGAAAGGGAGTCCTTCCCTCTGCATGTGAATGTCACACAGTGGGAAGCCCCAGGGTTCACAGACTAAAACATCTGTGAAGCTGAAGACACTAAGCAGAGATCTTACTGTCTATGCACTAGAAGAGACATATATACTAATAAAGCTGAAGACAAAAATCTTGAGCTGGCTTCAATGTATATGTGTGATATTTGTTGTTGAACTGGGTGCTATCCCTGAGCTTCTACTAGCTAGCTATCTACTACTTTGAGTCACACTTCACCACTTCTGAAAACATTGAACACTGTTTTGTGTGTGTGCCAATCCTATGGCTAGAACTCAGGGCCTGGGTGCTGTCCTTAAGTTATCTTACTCAAGGTTAATGATCTACCACTTGAACCACAGTAAAAGCAAAGTCATTTCTGGCTTTTCTGATGGCTACTTTGAGATAAGAGTCTCATGGACTTTCCTGCCCTGGCTAGCTTTGAATTATGATCCTCAGATCTCAGCCTCCTGAGTAGCTAGGATTACAGGTGTGAGCCACTGATGTCCAGCCTAAACTAAAAAACAAAAACAAGCAAAACACCACATACTCATTCTATTTTAGAATTAGATATTGATGATAGAAAGGTAGAAAAATTCAAGATCTGTGTCATTGTAAGGAGTTCATGTTAATGAACTGACTCTCACTTGGTTTGGAACAAAGAAAACATCCCTGCCCAGTCAGGATGAGAGAATGATGACCATGGAACATGTGATATGGAAGAGGAGCATAAGCCAGCCTTTATCATGAAAGATCACACTTAGACATTGATGGAAGCCGAATTCATATTACACAATCTCAATCTTAATCATGCTTGTCCTCTATTTCCATAGATAATAACAAAACCTTGCTTTATTATCCCGCACTCAATAAGGCCATCTAGGTTCCTATTTGAAGAGACTTTCATAGGTCTTTTGTTGTTGTTGTTGCCTGTAACTATGTATAAATATGAACCACATTTTACATAGAAAGACTTAGTTCAAAATGATGCAAAGCAGCAATGAGCAATTAGTGGAGCCAAAATTAGGATCTAGTTCTGATGAGCTCTCTATAGGATCTCACAATTTTGCCCTGGTAATTACTGCATTAGGAAACTCAACACTGCCCTCTAATGACAGAAAAGTCATTACAACCCAGAACTCCTGAATCACTAAGAGTAATTATCATCAGTGATTCAATTTTACTCTCCTTCCTTCTTTCCTTTGCTTCCCTAACTTCCTCTCCCTCATTCCCTTCTTCCCTTCTTTTGTCAGTAGTATGGCTTCAACTCAGGGCCTTATACTCTCCCTTAGTTTTTTTACTCAAGGCTGTCTCTCTACTACTTAAGCCACAGATCCACTACTGGCTTTATAGATTTTCCTACTTAGGCTGGCTTTGAATCACAATCCTCTAATCTCAGTCTCCTTAATACCTAGGATTTCAGGTTGAGCTCCTGGTTCAGAAATCTCATTAATTGGCCTTCTGGAAATTAACCACACTGTCTTTCCTTGTTACACATAAATTCAAGTGATTCTTTTCACACATCATGATCTGTGAAGACTAGTAAGAGAACTCCGAGTGTCACTTTTTCTTCTTTCTTAACTTCCCACTACTGAGAAATCCTTTCTAGCTAGCTTACCTTCTGATTACGTTGGGAATATATCTCACTTTAAATGAGCCTTAAAGTGAGATTCTTGTTTGACTGAAGTCTTGGATTACATAAAGTTAATTGTTTAGGAAAAAAGATTATCCAATATGGTGGCTTTGATAATTTGGAGATTTCTTCTGGCTGCTCATGGAGTATAGAGGTGAGCTGCCTGTGATAGAAGCCCTATGATTATTCTGTGTGGTTTGGTTTGGTTTTCATGCCAGTACTAGGGCTTGAACTCAAGGCCTGGGCACTGTCCCGGAGCTTTTTTCCTTAAGTCTAGCACTCTATCAGTTGAACCACAGCTCCACGTTCAGGACTTCTGCTGGTTAATTTGAGATTTCTCATAGCTTTTTCTCCTCAGTCTGACTTTGAACTTCTACCCTCAAATCTCTGCCTCCTGAATAGCTAGGATTACAGACATGAGCCACCAGCAACAGTCTTGGTTTAGTATACATTGGAACCATAGTCCAAAAAAGCTCTTCCTCCACATAATTCCTATTAATGAGCCCATAGCTTCCTATATGCTTTTGTATATATGTCTATGTTTCTCTCTCTATACATATACATATCTATATACATGTATATATGTATGTACATGTATATATGTGTGTATACATATATACACATATATATGTAGTATATATACACAATTAGCCAGTCTTGGGGCTTGAACTTTGGGCCTGGGTGCTATCTCTGAGCTTCTTTTACTGAAGGTGAGCCCTCTACCACTTGGCCACAGTGCCACTTCCAGTTTCTTAGTGGTTGATTGGAGATAAGTATCTCATGGGGACTTTTCTGCCCAGGCTAGCTTCAAATGGCTATCCTCAGATCTCAGCCTCCTCAGTAGCTAGGATGACAGGCATGAGTTACTGGCACCTGGCCTTACATGCTTCTTTATAGCTTCCCAATCATTTGACTTAAGTAAAATGACTCTTTAGACTGTAGAGGGACATTTCATTAAAAAATTTTGATCAAATATTAGCATCCTCACACTAGCTAATTCGGAATAGATGAGGACTCAGTAAAGATCAAATTTTTAACCCTTGTTAGCACATCTCAGGTCCCTCACCATTGTCTTGCTATCTCTTCCTTGAACACACACAAAGGGAGCACTGTCCATCTTCTCTTCTGTAGCTACTGTGTCAGCAGTGCATCACATCCTTCCTGAATTATCCCAGTAAAACCTCATTGGTGTTCTCCCAGGTCAAGCCTCCCCTTCAACAACTCCTTCCCTCACAGATACACACAGAGTTTGTACCACATCAGGGAAATGTATTCTGTGAAAATATAGTGCTACTGACTTGTATGTTGGCCCATTATACCTCCCTCAGAGATGCCTACCATTCCTACTGGAATCAAGACAAGATGGAAGATTGGAGAAAGGAGTTTATGGAAGGGATGGAGATGCCACATAATTGTAGGTCCTTTCCTACCACTGCCTGAGGAACACATCATACAAGGTTTCACTGGATCCATGCAAATTCTTTCTAATAAGACAAAGGGGAACTGCAGATGGACTTGGTCAGCTCCATAAATGTAAGACATATCTATTATATAGCTAAGTCCCAAAGTAGAGATTTCATGGATGATCTGTACAAAAAGATGCTATTTAAGAATGCAAGAGGAAGTGTTGTGTTGCAAAGTAAAACAGAAAATGATGCTCTTCCCTATAGATACACACTTGGAGATGTACTAGGCATGGTGCATATTGACAATTCAGAAAACTCCAGCAATAGAGGGGCTGGGAAGGTGGCTCAGTGGTAGAGCGCTTGCCTTGCATGCTCGAGGCCCTGGGTTCGATTCCTCAGCATCACATAAGCAAAAAGAAAAAAGCCGGAAGTGGCGCTGTGGCTCAAGTGGTAGAGGGCTAGCCTTGAGCTGAAGAGCTGAGGGACAGCACCCAGGCCCAGACTTCAGGCCCCCAAACCGGACCCACCCCCCCAAAAAAGAAAACTCCAGCAATAGAAAAAGAATGTCACTTTGCCTGACATGATTCTCAGCACTTCCTGAGAAACTGATCAAAGAACTGAATTTCCCCTTTTATCTCTTCATAGACTACTCCCCAGGGAGTTCACAACACCTGGATTTGGACAGACTGAGAGATGACACCAGAATGACAAGGGACCATTATCACTGCATTGACACCACCACTTGGATTTTGTCCCTATAGGACCTGTCCCCTTTCCTGCCAGGACTTCAGCTCTCTTGTAAACAGAATAAAAGGTCAGAATCATTGGACGTCCATGTAGCTTTCTTTGCCAGACTGGTTTTTGGGAGTTTGTGTTTCTGTCCATCCAGAAGAGAGAGTTACTATGGATGAAGTTGCCAACTCTGTTTAAATAACAGTTTTCTAATACAGCTTCATCCCACTTTATCTCTCAGAGCCAATCATGCCTTGCTCTCTTATGCCCTGTGAGCATTTTTTTAAAACCTGTGAGCATTTTTTAAAACATTGTTTTCACTTGCAAAGAAGACAGTTAATAATGGGATTGGCACTGTACTAACACAAGTCTTACTCCCACAGGAGAGAGGCTGCAAGACCATGCAAGTGGGTCAGAGATGGATGGGGCTCACTCACACGTTACTAGGCAACTGTGCAAATGGGATGGAAGTGATATTGATACATAGGACTATGCCTTGGAAGTTCACTTGCTTCAAATCTCCAAGGCTACACTTCTCCTTTGCAACAATAAATAAATTGAAAGTGTTGAGAGAACATTCTCCTGCTTTCCAAAACAATTCTGGGGCCAATGAAAACACAACCCATGTTTCTGAATGCTGAAGGCTGCATTTAGGTTTATTTACTCCCCCTCTTTCTCATTCAACATAGGAGTTATCAACCTCTCTATTTCTCAAGGTCTTGAATATCTCCAAGCCCTACCTTTGGGAATCACGAGCAAGCTTGAGGGATGGATGGAAGAAAAGAAGAAAATTAGAGGCATGGTAGAGGCAATTGGGGAAAAGAAGAAAATTAGAGGCATGGTAGAGGCAATTGGGGCTAAAAGGCCATTGAAGAATGGAGGTTGGAGTGAAGATAAGAATAAGAGAGAGTAAGAGAAAGACTGATGAAGAAATATGCATATTTTAGAGGTAGAAAGATGGGATGAAGACTCATTTTTCCACCAATGTTTACTGCTGTTAGTTTGAAGAGACATTGGGGAGTTGTGGCAAATCTGCCTCTCTCTCTGTCCCTTTGTTTCCTAATATGGTAGCTACTTAAGAGGAGATTTTTCTCTTAGGTAGCTTTGTGTCTGAGCTTCCCTCCATATTCCTTCATGAAGGAGTTAGGCCTCCCTGGCTAGGTAAAGGATAACAGCAAGGACCAGCTCCAATAGGGGAGAGAGATGATTCAACAAGATGCCTGAGGAGAAGGACCCAGCAAGATGATGCATGCAAATCTCACAATGCAGTAATGACTCAGTAGAGACAGAGAAACCAAGGAGACTCCCTACAGCACTCCCTATACCCTATCTAACCCTATACCCACCAACTGGACCAGGCCATGCCTCAGAGGGAGAAGCTAAGACCCTATACATAAGGGACAGGTACAGGCAGGATGGAGATGCGATAAGGCTCCCGGATCCATTCTTTTGTTGTTGTTGTTGTTGGTCATGGGGCTTGAACTCTGGGCCTGAGCACTGTCCCTCAGCTCTTCAGCTCAAGGCTAGTGCTCTACCACTTGAGCTACAGCACCACTTCTGGTTTTCTAGTGGTGCAATGGAGATAAGAGTTTCTCCGACTTTCGTGCCCAGCCTGGCTTTGAACCTGGATCCTTAGATTTCAGCCTCCTGAGTAAGTATAAAATTACAGGTGTGATCCACCAGTGCCTGCCTCAAATTATATTTTAGCAGGATTTCCTTATGATATTATGATATTATTTAGTTCTCATAATCACTGGATATTACAGTCTCCTAGTTTTATAACTTTGCCTTGGAGATGTTGTGTCTCAAAGATGTTAAAATTCTCAAGGTCTCACCCTGACAAAGTCACTGCTATAGTTTGGGTATTGAATGTGCTAAGGATTTCATCTCTAAAACACCAGTACTGGAGATATTAGGGGCCCTTTAAGAGTTGAGTCTTTATGGGCAGGTCTTCAGGTCAAGAGCTTCCTGCTCCCCTATTCTGCCTGTCATCTGAGCATCTTCTCTGACACATGTTCCTATCAGGATATGCAATCTTTGCCAGAGGCTCAAAGCAAGAGACTACTTGACCTTGGACTAGAACCCACAAACTGTGGGTAGCTAAGGGAACTTTTCAGTTATAAGCTAATTGCTTCAAGTATGTTACTGTAGTAAAGCAAAGCTGACCAATACAACCATGGCGATAAAACACACTCCCCTTCTTTTTGTTTGTTATTAGTCATGAACTTGAACTCAGAACCTGGAGTCTGTCCCAGAGCTCTTTTGCTCAAGGCCAGCTCTCTACCACTTTGAGCCATAGGTCCACTTCTCTGGTGGTTTGCTGGAAATAGAGTCTCATGGATTTTTGCTGCCTGAGCTGGCTTCAAATAGTGATTCTCAGATCTCAGCCTTGTGAGTAGCTAGGATTACAGAATGAGCCATTGGCTCCCAGTTCTTTTTCAAGCCAGAGCTTTAGACTAAGTTTTGTTTCCAACTCAAAGGAATCCTCTACACCTGCATCTTGTCACTCTTAGCAATCTGTCCTCCAGCTAAATAAAGGATTGTGAGGAGAAGAAACTTGTGATTCACGTCAGAGTTCACCAGAAAACCATGAAGAATGGAAAATAGAGGATTAGAGACAAGGTTATAAATACTAACCTTTACCTTGCTCATGTAATTGTAACCCCTCTGTACGGTATTTTCACAATAAAAAAAAAAGAAATAGAAATACTAACCTTGTATTTCCCTACTTACTACTTTTTGCCTCCACAGCAATTTTTCTTTGTAAGTTTAGATGTAATTTGATAGCACTGTATCTTGACTCTTAATGATTGATCATTGATTTTTTTTTAAAAAAAGTCAAATGGACATCCCAGAGTTGTCAGAAGAGCTGAGGCTCTGTATTGAGTTGTAAAGGAGAATCTGTGACTCTGCTTGCCTTTGGTATTAAAGTAGGCAATCCTGCCATCTAGTGGACTTTGAATCAACTTCAGTTGAAAGTCTTCTGCAATTTAGGAGATTCTATTTTAAATAACAAGGGAAGCCTGGAGTTGCAGTTCATCTCTATAATCCTAGCTACTCAGGGGGCTAATCTCTGAGGATCATGGTTCAAAGCTTGCCTGGGCAGGAAGTCCTGAGACTCTTTATTTGTAAAGAAGAACAAGGAAAGTGGAAGCAGGGATGTAGCTCAAAGTAGTAGAGGGATACCCTGAAAAAAAATGGCTCAGGGACTATGCCCAGGCCCTGAATTCAAACCCCACGATCGACAAAACAAACAAAAAAGCCCCCAAAATGTAGGAATGGCCTTGTGGGAAAAATATCACTTCTTTCATGTTTCAGCTCTACAAGGAGGAGTAAATGTGAACCTGGCACCCTTGCTTGCCACTGGAAACTTTGCCCATAATTACTAACACTCATGTTCGCTGGGCCCCTAAAATAAACACCAAAACAAAGATTATGTTTATCTTTCCTACAGACATTCCTAGTAACCAGAAAGAGTTTGCACATTACTAGTAGCAATCAGAAAATATTTGCTGAATAAACGTATGTGCTTAGGATAAGTAAATAAAAGAGATGGGAACAGGAGAGATTGCCAATGTCTCAAAGGGAAGAAAGTAAGTTTTGAAATTTTTGCTTTCTCAAACAGAGCAAACCTAGTCCCTGCAATTGCTGGGTGAACAGGGAGAAAAGAGCTTTATAAAGCAGCACTATCACTCACACCAAAAGCCCTGGGCTCACCAAAAGTCCCTGTCTCAGGTCTCCCAAGAGTCAGTTGTTGCCTATCTCTGACCAGCAGAGGGCAGTGCATGCTCGCTCAAGCCAGGGCTGAGTTCAGTCTGTACAATGTCATCTGACAGACTTTGTGTGCTCTTATTCCTTGGAGATGTGCTTATAACTGGGGAACAAGATTGCTTTCTAAGTATTGTATGGAAAACAAGTTGTGTTCTTGTTCTTTCGTTAAACAGTGATGCTGAGAATTGGGCTCAGTTCAATAGGGCTGACACTGACATAACACCCTGTATTGGGAAGTCAGTTTACAAATGACTTTCAGATTGGCAAAATCATCTGTACATAGAAGGTACCAGAGGCTTCAAATAGAAAATGGAGACTAGAGTCTCAGGTGCCCAGCTAGAACTTTCTTCTAGGTCCTTAGGCCTCTCTCCCAACAACACATGTACATTTTTTTTTCTTTTTTCTTTCTTTTTTTTTTTTTTTGCTTATGTGGTGCTGAGGAATCAAACCCAGGGCCTCAGGCATGCGCTCTACCACTGAGCCACCTTCCCAGCCCTCACATGTACGTTTCTTTGGCTGTAGATCTTTCTAGTCGTGTCTTGGCTCATTTTAGGGTCTTTGGAGTCAGGGTGGGTGAAGACCACCCCTCAGCCCCCACCCCTGCCTTTCTGTTGAAGGGTTGGTCACTTGCTTTGGAATTTAAATGTAGTCAATCTGAAATCATTTATATTATTTCCAAACCAAACAACAAAATGGGTAAGTTGTGTGAGGTTTGATTTTCACAAATATTTTTTTTGGAGGGGGGGTTGGTTCCAGTCGTGGGCCTGAACTCTGGGCCTCAGCACTGTCCCTCAGCTCTTCAGCTCAAGGCTAGTGCTCTACAACTTGAGCCACAGTGCCACTTCTGGCTTTCTTTTTCTTTTTTTTTCTTTTTTTCCCCCTGCTTATGTGGTGCTGAGGAATTGAACCCAGGGCCTCATGCATGCAAGCAAGCACTCTACCACTGAGCCACCTTCCCAGACGGTTTCACAAATATATTTTTAGTGATTTTGGTGGTGGTGGTGTGGGGCTTGAACTTGAGGCCATGATGCTGTCCCTGAGCTCTTTAGCTCAAGGTTAATGCTCAACTACTTTAAGCCACAGCTCAACTCCCAGGTATTTGGTCATTAACTAGAGAAAAGACTCTCATGCAAGTTCCTACCAAGGCAAGATTCCATGAGCCATCAGACTCCAGTGAAGGAATACTTGTTTTTTTGTTGTTGTTGTTGTTATTTGTTTCTTTTTGTCTGCATGTACTTCCATTTACGGTAGCACCACTCACAATAAAGATAGGGAATCAATCAAGTGTACATCATTGGACCAATAAAAAGAGAGCATATACATTCAGTGGAATGTTATTCAGCCTTAAGTAAAAAATAAATAAATAAATAAAATAAAATCAGGTTCACGCCTGTAATCCTATCAATTCAGGAAGCTGAGATCTGAAGATCAAAGTTCAAAGTCAGCCTGGGAAGAAATGTCCATGAGATTCTTTTCTCCAATTAACCTCCAGAAAACCAGAAGCAGATCTATGGTTCAAAATGGTAGAGTGATAGTGAGACAGTGCCCTAGACCCATGTTCAAACAAATAAAAAGAAAACAATTTCAACAATATAAATTGCACAGTAGAACACTAAGCTTCAAGAAATAATGCAAAGCCGGGTGCTGGTAGCTCACACCTATAACCCTAGCTACTTAGGAGGCTGAGATCTGAGGATCACGGTTCAAAGCCAGCCAGGCAGGAAAGCCCTTGAGACTCTTATCTCCAATAAACTACTATAAAACAAGAAGTGGCATTGTAGTTCAAGCAGTAGAGTGCTTGCCATGAGCTGAAGAGTGCAAGGACAGTGACCAGGCTCAGAGTTCAAGCCCCACAACTGACAATAAAAGAAGAAAAAAAAAAGAAATAATGCAGGTACAGAAACACCAATATCAGACACACCCTTTTATATTTGAAGATTAAGAAATGTAGCTTTAGAGCAGACAGAAAAACCATAGGACACTGCTGAAGCATTGCTCATAGTCCTCCTTCAGTGAAGGGCAGAGCCTGAGGCTCCCGTGCCTTTTCTGATCCTGTCTCTTACCACTAAGCGCAGGCTTCCTCGCTGCAGCCATACTGGCATTTGTACTGTTCTGCAGCAGCCCAGGATAACCTGTGCCAGGCTGGGGGCCACTGTTATTCTACTGCCTGGAATGCTCTTCCCCAGACACCCAGCTGCTCATCCCCCATCCTCCCCCACTCCCACCCACCAAAGAGATCTACTCTATGATACCCTGCTCAAAAATACAACCTTGTGCACATGCATGCACACACACACATGGGTGCAGACACATACAGAATATTCCCACCACTCATCCTTTCTGCCTTACATCATCCTTCTGATGTATTCTCTTTATTACTTATGTAAATCTGGGTAAAGTCTTTCTCCATGCTTGAGTGTAAACTCACAAGGAGAGATATTTTTGTGCTGTTCTCAGCATTGTGTCAGTCTTCAGCATGATGTCTCTCACCCTGTGGTCACTCAGCAAATGTCCATTGAATGAAGGCCTACCCATTCCCTTACACACTTATTTGACAAGTGTCCTGTTGCACATGGTCAAAGCTCTTTCCCACTGCTTTCTTATGACTCCCTTCCACAGCCCTTCTCACCCTTGCCTTGTGGTCTCCTCACCTGTGTTTCCATGCCCTTTGCCTGAAGCCTTGTGCACCTCAATCTCACACATGGAGATGGTGTGCACACACCAGCTCAATGGCTCCTCCTCTGGGAAGCTTTTCCATCCCACACTGGCTCCTCCCTCTTCAGTTCTTCCAAGTCTTTCCTCCAGCCCTGGTCCCATCCTGCTGGTTAGAAGCCTATGTAATGATCTGTGTGATATTCTAGCTAAGCTGTGGGAGCCTCATTCTCTGGGGCAACTTTTGGTCCTATCTCCTTCACCTACTGAGCCAAATGTACTCCAACTGTTCCACAAAGGTTTAGGAGTGTTCTAGCATGCGTGTGCATCAGACTATCCATTGAAAAGTCAAAGGTAGACCTGAGTTTTGGACAGTGAGCTCACCTTGCCCCTTAAGACAAGACTGGCATGGAATCATAAAATGACTTGCCTCCTGCTTGGCATACTGCCCCTCTCCCCCATCTCCACAATACAACTCAACACTGAAATCACAGCAGCGAAGAGGCACACTCTCTACTGCACTAGGACTACAAGACACTAGCCTCTTAAGCCAAACCCACAGATGTGAATTGAAGCCCACTCCCTCACTCTGAGCCTCAACTGCAGCTTTTGGGGCAGCAAGGCCTTGTCTCCTGGAAGTCTCTGCCTCACTCTGAGGAGATCATTTGACACATCTAGCTCTGCATTGAGAGCTGAACTTGAAGGAAGAAAAGAGCACATTTTCCTTCCTAATTCCCTCTCGACGTGCACATCAGGTTGGGTTTTAAGGAGGCTGATTCCCAGAGGAATTCCTGACCAGCCATCTGCTTGTGTGCTTCTGAGACATCTTGGTAAAGAGAGACGGAAGCTGTTAATCAATCATGCAAAGGGAGCTGCTTGCTCTTTCACTAGGAAATGGGAGTGCACATGTCCTTGAGTGTGCACATGTTCTGATATTCTAAGGGTCTTGATACACTTGCACTATACATGTCCTTCTCTCCCTGTCCATTCTGCACAGCAGACTAACACCACCTTCCTTCCACACCCATTTTAATGTGTCACTGACACAGCTGTCCTTCAGATAAGTACACAAATACCTTTCATAACAACAGAGAAACAAACCTGTGCCACAAGAGATTAGCAAAGTCAAGTGCACTGCCTGATGCTGGAGGCTATGTAATCGTAACTATCCTAGAAGCTACCTGGATTGCAGTGACAGCCAGTCTAGGAAGACTCCATCATCAATTAACTAGAAAAATGCAGACCTGGAGGTGTGACTCAAGTGGTAGAGCACCAGGCATGAACATGCAAATTGAAAGAAGGAGAGAAAGAAAAAGAAAGACTGAGACAGAGAGATGAAAGACAGAGAAATGGAAAGAGTTAGAGACAGATTCAAGAACAGGAAGAGAGAGAGAGAGGTAAGAGAAGAGGGAGATGAGAGGAAGAAGATGAGGGGAAGGAAAAGTAGACTAAGAGACGGTATGAGGTAGAAGAAGAGGAGGGAAGAGATAGTAGAGAGGGGGAAAGACGGGGAAAGGTGAAAGAGGAAAGTGATGGAAAAGGAAGCAGAGAGAGAATTAAGAAAAAAAGCACAGAGATAAAGACTTGGTACGAGCAAACACTCACAAACATATACACACAACAAAGAAACAAAAGGAAAAAAATAAAAGGCATGGAAACATCATGGAATTTAACAGTACTTCCCTCCCCACATACCCTCTTCACTGAACACTGGACCACGAGGAATTCAGGATTCCTCAGCTCCCTTCATGACCTTCCACCTCTCAGTTCTCCTTCAGCATTAGTGTCAACCCTGTCATTCACCAGGTGCCTATCCTTTACCCTCTTTAGCCCTCACTGCTTCTATCACCAGAATCCCACCTCATTCTTTGAGGGGAGATCTGCTCCCCAAATAACCCTGAACTGCACTTGTCCACCAGGAGACCCAGTCCTCCTCTTGCTACAAATCTCATCAGTTAGCTCTGCAGGCTCAGCCTCCTAACCCCAATGTATACAGAGCAAAGTCCAGCTGTGCCCAACTCCTCCCCATCACACACTTGTCACCCAAGACAGCATCAGCCTTCAGCACTTCCTCTGTGTGGAAATCTAATAGCCCTGGATGAACCAACGCAAATAAGACAGTGGTGGAGAGTCACATCCAATCTTACTGAATCTCCACTCATGTCCAGAAGTAGTCATCCCAGGCAGGGTCCATCCTCAGACCAAGTTCACAGAGGCCTGGTCCATCCACAGGCACCACTATACCTCCGTGTTCTCTCAGGTCTCCTGCTCCTTCAGAGGTTTCTCCAGCTCTCACTGAAAGGAAGAGAACATATTTTAATTAATATACTTTGTGGTTCCAAAAATAGGCTCTACATGTTCACAGTGGTCTCATATGTGAAACTCAGCACTCACAACACTCTGTTTACCTGAGGAGAAAAATTGGGCTAACAGAGGAAGTTGCAATTACGACTTCAGGGTGTATTCATTAGGGTCTTTCAAATATGTGTTTTATCTTTTACCAATGTGAGCAAATAAATGAGAAATCGGGTTCTCCTGGATGATGGCTTTATGTTGGGATAGTGATGAGTAAAGGATTATAGAGAAAACACACACAGAAGAAACTGCATTGAAATGGAGGAAAGTGGGGCAGAAACCACTGTCATGGTACATGGAGACAGGTCTCATTTCTTTCCCAATGAAGACTTGCCCTTATGCTCCAACCCAGCCAGTGTAACTGGTGTGCTCAGGAGTTGGACCCAGTCATCTAGAGGCCACAGTAGGAGGAGCAGAGTCCAGGATGCCTCCTGACCCTCAGATCAATGGGCTTCAGCTCAAATGTAAATACAACAAATAAGTATATAAACATACAGGAAACCTACATGAAAGGTAAGGTGATTACCTGCTGTAGCATTTGGAACAAAACCACCTCAAGGACAAAGGTGAATGGTTGTCAGGTGAAGTCACCATGTGATCAAGCTGCAACCCCTACCACCTCTGAAGGTAAAGACACCTTCAGGCTACTTTTCCATTTTCCTTTCAGCCTGGGAAGGCCAGCTCAGTGTCAGATGTACTTTGACCAGAAGCTCGGCTGCAGAATCCTGTAGCACCAGGCACTTGGCCTGAGTGTGCTACACGGGGACTATGCCAGGCATGCTGGGCTCATAGCACTAGTCATGCCTCCTGAAATGAGTGAACTAGTGTGTAAAGGACTGGTAAATAGTCACAAGAATCAAGTCTGTGTGAGAGCTTGGAGGACTACTACTCTTCCATGTAGCCTAGCGGACCATTGCCAAGGCCACTGGGCACATGGGAGGATGCTGCTACTGCTACCTTGGCAACCATGTGGTAACCATGAGGACATCGACCAGAGACAGGGAGAGAAGGGGAGAGACAGACCGACAGACAGACACAGAGACAGAGAGACAGAGACAGAGACAGACAGATACAGAGCAATAGAGAGAATGGGTTGATCAGGCAGTTTGAATCTCTTGGCAAGTATAAATTTTACAGACATGACAAAATTTCATGAAACCAAAAAACAAAATTAAGAGCTAATCCCCAAATAATGTACCTATAAAAGCTTGTTTTTTAAAAGATGGTTTGACTGTAGCCCAGGCTTGCCTTGAACTCAAGAGCCTTCTGCATTTGCCTTCTAAATACTGGGATTACAGGTTTGCACTACCAGTCCATCATAAAAAGATCATCTTCCATCCTGAGGCTATCCAGGTGTACATCAAGGGTTGCACCTCTTAGAACATGCTCTTGTGACAGGAAATTCCAAAGGATTTCATAGCTCTGGGTCAGATGCTACTATAACTCAGGAAATGACTAAGGTCTTAGGAGCTCTGATTGAGGAACCAGGGTCAATGACCAAATAGTAGAGCAAAAGATCCTACTACCACCCCTGTTACTCAGGAAAGCATGAGTGTTTTTGGATTTCTATGTCAAGAACCATAGAAAAAGGCCAAATACATTTACATCACTGGCAATCACAGGAGATTGTTTACAAACAGAATGAATTACTCAGTAAGTCATCCTATCAAGGGTAATAGGTTTCTTGGTAGTTACAAATATGGAAAAGGAAAAAAAACTGGAAGAATATTTGGGGTGAGATTGCAGTTGGAGGTGTCAGTGTGAACTCATGATTTTGAGTATATATAGATGGATATATATACATAGATTGGTGTACAAATCAGAAGTTGAGACACTCAGGAGGCTAAGAGCTTGAACACTGAAGTTTGAGACTAGTCCAGGCAGGAAAGTTTATTAGATTTCACCTCCAAACTAACCAGCAAAAAGCAGGGCTTAAAGGGGGGCTCAATTACTAGGACCCAAGCAAAGCAAGCAAGAGGTTCTGAGTTTACATTTCTTTACTACTAAAAGAAATTAATATAAATTTAAATGTGTATATGTGTAAATATACATGTATGGGCTTGTATATATCAATGCACACCCATATACATGAATACATGTATTTTGTATATTCGTTTTATGTATTTTCCAGTTCTCTTCTCCAAAAGGGCCTAGGAACAATAACATCTCAAAAGCAAAGAACATACCTAATACTCAGATGTTGGTTTCTAAATGCCATCCAGCCACAGCTCCTGGATAATAGTTGATTCAAAGACTAGAGCATGGAAGGTACTAAATAAACATTGATCTTGTGTATGAGTGAAGAACAAAAGCACTAATGAGGGCTTAGGGGTAGAGTGCTTGCCTAGCATCCATGAAGCCCTGGGTTCTGCAGTGCCACATAAAGAGAAAAAGCTGGAAGTGGCACTGTGGCTCAAGAGGTAAAGTGCTAGCCTTAAGCAAATAAGCTCAGGGACAGTGCCCAGGCCCTGAGTTCAAGCCCCAGGATTGGCAAAAAAATAAAATTAAAATAAAATAAAAGCACTAATAAAGTCTGTTAGAAGGGGCTCGCACTGGCCAAGTCTGGAACCATCAAAACCATGACAGGAGTGGAATTACAACCCAATGCATTCAATAGGAATCCCTTAGCAAGTTCAAACATGAATAAATATGTAAATACATAAGCAAACTGTCAATGATGTGAGGAATGGGATATTTCCACAGCCTTATGTGTTTTCCCACACATCACTGAGTTACAAAGGGAGAGGAGAATTTTTTCAGTAGAAAAACTGGCAAATTTGGCCATCTTCAAGTGATCAAAATTACCTACTACACTCCCAAGACAAACTGATGTCTCCAGCCACCTGGTGGGATGCAGTGGGAGGCACACAGTGTCACTTCACGATAGTCCTGCAAGACCCAAGTCAAATCATGATAAAACTTCAGACAAGACTAAGTGGAAGTGGCATATAATCTTGAAAACATTCAATAAAAATCTTGAAAAATTTTCAAGATTGAAGAAGACTGCAGAGCCAGAACCAGAGCAGGCAATCTTGACTTCTGGATAGGATCTTTTCACTATCAAAACTATATCATGAGCCAGGCATCGGTGGCTTACGCCTGTAATCCTAGCTACTCAGAAAGCTGAAATCTAAGAATCATCATTCAAAGTCAGCCCAGGCAGGAAAGTCCATGAGACTCTTACTTCAAATATCCCTCAGAAAACCAGAAATGGAGCTGTGCCTCAAACTGGTAAAGCTCCAGCCTTGAGCTAAATGCTCAGGGACCTTTTACTGGTCCTAATTCAAGCACCAGAAAGGAACCAAAAAAAAAAAAAAAAGAAACCAACACTCAGACACTATGGATGGAACTGGAGGACACTCAATTTCATGAGAAACACCAATATCACACACACCCTTTCATATTTGAAGACTAAGAAATGTGGCTTTAGAGTAGACAGGAGAACCACAGGACAATGTTGAAGCATGGTGGGTCACCACTCTGCTCACAGCTTCCTTTGGTGTAGTGCAGAGCCTGTGCTGCCAAGAGGCTCCTGTGCCTTCTCTGATCCTGTCTCTCCCCACTGAGCCCAGGCTTCCTTGCTGCAACCACACTGGCATTTGCACTGTGCCAGCTGGGGGCCACTGCTATTCCAACTGCCTAGAATGCTTTTCCCCACACCCAGCTGCTCAGTCCCCTATACTTCCCCAAAACCCCCTTGCCAAAGAGGTCTACTCTGATACTCAAAAATACAACTTTGTGCACATGTACACACAACACACATCTGCAAACACACAAAAACACAGATTATTTCCAACACTCATCCTGATTCTTTCTGCCTTAATCTTCCTTTTCATATATACTATGTACTACTTTTGTAAGTTTGAGTATTCTCATTCTCCATGCTGAGTGTACTTCCTCAGTGAAGTACACTAATCTAATGCCCTGCTGAATGAATATCACAGTGGTGGAGGTTCATATCCAATCTTACTAAATTTCTGCTCATGTCCGCTTGTACTCATCTCCATCCACATGTTCCTATATTTTCATGTTTTCTTAAGTCTCTTACTCATTAAAAGTTTCTCCACCTCTAGTTGATAGAAAGGAAATTATTGTAATTCCTACATTTTTTGGTTCAAAAAATGGGCTCTGGAGGTTTATAGTGTGGCAATATTTGAAATTAAGCTTCCTACACACCATGTGCCCTAGGAAAATAATCAGGCCCTACTCTTCTTCCATGAGACCTAGAGGCTTCCCCTGGGAACTTCCAGGGAAAAGGAAGCACCATGCCCAAAGCCTGGTGCTCTGGGGAAGGGGGTGTCAACTGGAAGCATCTTTGGCGACTCAAAGGGTCTCTCCTAAGAATCTGACATCTCTCAGTGCTGAAACCCTTGTACTGTGGAAACGTAATTCTCTACCTCTCCATTCTCCACATGCAGCCCAACCCAACACCCTTTCCTTTCCCAAAATTTTATGAGTTGTCCCTCATACAAGTACACAAATTCCTTTTGTAATAACAGAGAAACCAATCTGTGCTGTACCAGATTCACAAAGTCTAGGTGCTGGAGGCTCACCTGTATAATCCTAACTACTGTACACACTGACACTGAGAAGACTGTAGATAAAGCCAGCCTGAGCAGACTCCATGTCCAACTCAGTAGAAAATCAGGCCTAGAAGAGTGACTCCACTGGTAAAACATCAGCCAGAAACACGCCCACACTCAAGAGAGAAAAAGGGAAAGAGGGGGCCTGAGGGGGAGAAGGAAAACAGACAGAGAGAAAAACAGAGGGACATGCATACATACCTAAACACAGAGAGACAAAGAGACAAATTCAAGAGAAAGGATTGAATGAGAAGGAATGAGATAGGGAGAAGAGAATGATTAGAGGGAGGAGAAGAGGAGAAGAATGAGGGTGTAAGAAAGGAGAGATTAGAGACAGTAGAGGGGAGGAGGGCCCAAGGAAAGGCCACAGAGGGAAAAGGAGACTGAGAAAGAGAAAAGAACAGAGTTCAAGCCAGCACATTCCCAAATGCATGCACACAACCAACAAAAAGACAATTAAAAAGCATTGAGAAATCATGGAAATTAATAGTACTTCCCTCCCCACCCACCCTCTCCACTGTACATTGTTCCATGAGGAGTTCAGCATTCCTTACATTCCTCCTCAGCTCTCTTTCAGCATCAGTATCAACCCTGTCTTAAACCAGTTATGCATCCTTTGCCTATTTGGACCCTTATTGCTTCTCTTGCCACAAATCCATCTCATTGTTTGAGAATAGCATTGCTCCTCAAATACCCCTGAGCAGTACCACTGACCCACCAGGAGCCCCAGCCCTCCTCTTGCTGCTATTCTCATCAGTCTACTCTGCAGGTTCAGCCGCCTGACCCAGTGTACACAGAGAAACGGCCAGATTTGCCCAACTCCTCCCCATCATACACTTGTCACCCAAAGGCAGCATGAATCCTCAACACTGCCTCTATGTGCAATTCTAATGCCCTGGGTGAACCAATACAAATATTCTAGTGTGAAGGCTCATATCTAATCTTACCGAATTTTTGTTCTTGTGGGAAGGCAGTCATCCCAGGCAGGGTCCATCCACGGGTGTGGTCCATATACAACCAAAGTCCATCCAGGCTATGTCCTTCCACAGATCCCAGTTTATCTCAATGATTCCTCAGGTCTCCTGTTCCTTGACCACCTCTAGCTGAACGGAAGGGAATATCTTTTAATTCATACACTTTGTGATTCCAAAAATGGCCTCTTGATGTTCAAATATTTAAAACTTGGCTCTGATAGCATTGTTGATTCCCCAAGGAGAAAAATTGGGCTCTGCTATTCTTCCATGAGGCCTAAAGTCTTTACCGGGAAACGGAAGCACCATGCCCAAGCTGGGTGCTTTGGGAAAGGGGGCCTCTCTGGGGACTCATAGAGTCTCTACTAAGAATCTGACACCTCTCAGCGCAATTGTACAGCACATATGTCGTCCTTCCCTGTCCATTTACACAAACCCATCACCCCCTTCCTTCCACAACCAATTGTAAGGTGACTCTACACAGCTATCCCTCACATAAATACACAAATGCCCTTTCAAAATAGAGAAAGCAACCTTTGCCACACCAGATTAACAAAGTCAATTGCATTCCCTGATGCTGTAAGCTCTTGTCTGTATTCCTACCTATCTCCCAAGATGATACCTTGAAGATTGCATTTACAGCAAGTCTGGGAAGACTCCATCTTCAAGTAAATAGAGAAATGCAAGCCTGGAAGTATAACTCAAGCAGGAGAGAACCAGACATATCCATGACAACTGAGAGAGAGAAAAAAGAGAAAGACAGAGAGGGAGAAAGGGAAAGAAGGAAAAAGGGAGAAGTGTAGAGAGAGAGGAAGAGTGAGGGAGGTGGAGGGAGAGAGAGACAGATTCAAGAGCAGGAAGAGAGGGAAAGGGAATGGTAGAGGGTAGTAGTGGAACAGCAAGAAGAGGAACAGGAGAAGTAGAATAGGAGTAGCTATGGGAGGAATGAAAACAAAGGAAGAGAAATGGTGGGCGGCAGCAGGGAGAAGGTGAGAAAAGTGGAGAGAGAACAGAGAAGGCAAAGGAAACAGCATAAGAAAAAAAGCACTGAGGTGTAGCAGCACACACTCACAAACACATACACACAACAGACAAAAGGAAAAAAAAAAGAATAGTGATCAAGAAGTCTTACAAATCAACAGTTAATTCCTTCCCACCCACTTTCTTCACTGAAAAATGGCCCATGTGGAATTCAGGATTCCTCAGCTCCCTTCTTAATTTGCCTCCTGTCATTTCTCCTTTACATTTAGTGTCCACCCTGTCATTTACTTTGTACCCATCTTTTCCCTCTTGTAGCCCTTATTGGGACTCTCACCAGAATCCCTTTTTGTTCTTTCAGGGGAGATCTGCTCCCAAATAGCTCTGAGCTGGACCACTGATCCTACCTACTGCAGAAAATCTCATCAGTCTGCTCTGCAGGCTTAGCCTCCTGACATCAGTGCACATATAGCAAAAGTCAGGTGTGCTCAAATCCTCCCTATAACACACTTGTCACCCAAGGGCAGACAGCATCAGCCTGAATCAAATCCTCTCTGTGGAAATCTCATGGCCCTGACTAAACCAACACAAATAGCCCAGTGGTAGAGGTCATATCAACCTTACCAAATTTTTGCTACTGTCCAGATGCAGTCATCCCAGGCAGGGTCCATCCAGTGGCACCACTGTATCTCCATACTTTCTCAGGAATGCTGCTCCTTCACAGGTTTCTCTACCTCTACGATCAAGGAAGGAATATTATTCTACTTCATATTTTTAGCCAGTCTAAACAGTGGCTCTGGTTGGTCAGACTGTTCTCTTATTTGAAACTCAGCCAACCCAGCCTTCTGGTTCCCCTTAGAGAAAATGGGGACTCATGGGAGGAGTTGCCATTCAAAACAACCTGTCTTAGTAATAGGGTCTCTTTGATTGTGAGCAAATAAACAACTCTGAAAGAAGAGATGCTTGGATGAAGGTTTTATGTTGGGATAATGATGAGATTTAGAGAGAAATTACACAAGCAGGAAAGTGCATTTAAATGGAGGAAAGTAAGGGCAGAAACCATTGATAGTGCATTGGGTGAATGGAGACAGGTACCTCTCCATTCGCAGTGAAGATTTGCCTTTGTACTCCAACCCAGCCAGTGTAAGTAGTGTGCTCAGTAGTTGTACCCAGTCACCTAGAGACTGCGGAAGGAGAAACAGAGTCCAGGATGCTTCCTGCCCCTGAGATCCATGGATTCCTATACCACGAAGCTCAAGGGCCTCACTTTAAACCTAAATAAATAAACTAGCAATTGGGGACACAAGCAACCTACGTGAAAGGTGAGATGACCTGAAGCGTTTGGGACAAAAACACCTTAGTGTTCAGAGGACCAAGGGAAAAGGTTGTTCAATAAAGTGACAATACTATTAAGTAAGGGATCGATGTGTAAATGCCCAGCTCAGAAAGTACAGCAGATTGAGGCCACCTTTCAACTTATCTTTCAGCATTGGAAAGCCTTGGTGATGTCAGCTGTCCTTTCTCCGAAAGGAATCCCTGCCGGAGAATCCCCTAGCAGCCGTCACACAACCTGGCCATGCTGGACTGAGACCTCCACAGTGTGAACTTCCTGCATGACTCCTTTCCCACCTGCAGCTCTTCAATTCCACATCTCTCTGCTTTAGTTAGACTCACCCCGAAGATCTGAGTCTGGTGGCTTTCAACTGTGCTGTTTCAGAGTTCTGCACTGCTTTCTCTGGGACAGCTTTGCTCTCAATCTGTGAACATTACTTTGGGGCCTTCACACAGCAGCAAAGTCTGCGAAAAATGGTGACTATCCTGTTAGCCACCCTCCTCCAGCCCTGTCTAATGTTCCACCTGAGGTCTATGGCCTCCCCCTGAGGATGACCAGAGGGAAGACCATTTTCCACTGAGTGGAAACTGTCTAGTGTACCCGACCAGCTAAAAGAATCTGGGCCACAAATGAAGCTGGAACTGGAGCTCTGCAGGGTGTAGAGCAGAAGGACAGGCAGACTGGCACTTTGGGTTCTCTTCAGAGGTAAC
Organism: Dipodomys merriami; assembly: GCF_024711535.1. Taxonomy (NCBI): domain Eukaryota; kingdom Metazoa; phylum Chordata; class Mammalia; order Rodentia; family Heteromyidae; genus Dipodomys; species Dipodomys merriami. The sequence continues at coordinate 86,739 of NW_027202463.1, read as the reverse complement.
TGAAAATTTGAGGACAAGCTGAAGGTGTTACATCCTGCAGAATAGGTGGCTCTTTTTTTGTGGAGGAAGAGGGCTGGTGGGATTGTCCTCAGGAGGTGTGCATGGTGGACTAGCCAAAAGCATCATTTTTGATTCCACACTTCTGGTATTCTCCTTTATGTTTTCATGGATGAGCAGGTAGGTGCCATGGCTTCATTGAATGCTCTGTTCTTTCTTTTTAATACCAGCTACCGTGTACACCATGTTGCAAATGACTGTGACAATAACGGGGTCCAGCTTGCTGGGCAGTTGCTCATCAGGAAGCAGGCCAAATCCCACACTTAGGGCCAGCCATGGGTGCTCCATTATCTCCTCAATAGCAGGCCTCAGATTGAAGCCCACAGTCAGCAGTTTAGGAAGGAGATCACGTCCCATTGTAGTTGGTAAAGGGGACCGGTGTACCTGGCCTCTAGGATTTGTTTCCATATCTGTCATCTTATTCTCCTCAAATGGCAACTTTCCCGTTGTCATCATATACAAAAGCACAGCTAAGTCCCCAAATGTCCACCTTGTACCCACTGAACATGTTTTGTAGGATCATTTCAGAGGGGTGGAATAGTAAGGCTCCACAAACCCCCTTTAGCAACTGTCCTGGGGTCACCCTGAAACGCCAAAATCACTGACCTTAACATTGCCATTGGTGTTGAACAGGACGTTGTTGGCCGTCAGGTCTAGGAGTACAATTCAGTTCTCTTGAAGGTAGTGAATGGCACTCGTGATCTGTTTGAACAACCTCTTGGCTTCATACTGGAATAGGCGTATGCAAGGGGATTTATTGACTCCACCCCAAGAGATGGCCCTGAGTGGCCAGCTCAGTGACAAGGAGTCTTCATCCTCCATCACCTGGAATAATTGGATGATGTGTGGGTGACGTACACTTTTCACAATGGTTACTTCATTTTCTTTTTTCTGTTTGGTCTGATCGTGGGGACTGAACTCTGGGCCTGGGCACCGTCCCTCAGCTCTTCAGCTCAAGGCTAGCACTCTACCACTTGAGCCACAGGGCCACTTCTGGCTTTTTTCTTATGTGGTGCTGAGGAATCGAACCCAGAGCCCCAGGCATGCAAGGCAAACGCTCTACCACTGAGCCAACTTCCCACCTGCTACCTCGTTTTCTATCTCATGACTTTTCAGATCTTTCCTTGGGAGAACTTTGACTGCCACTGTGGTGTCAGTGAGGCAGTGATGGGCCAGCTTCTCATAGACACAGCTGCAGTAACCGATAATCTTTGTCAAGTTGTACTGTGCAATGACAGTGATCTCCCCCTCCCTGGGGGAGGAACTAAAGTTGTACATTAACACCTTGTCCCTGGGATGGCAAGTGATCAAGCTTAAGAATTACCTAAGATGATCTAAATGAAGTGGACAACTAACAAATCTTAAGAAACAGAAGGTAAACTACCAACAAACAAGTAAACACAACCCCCAGCTGAATAAATGAAATCCCCAAACCCAAACAACACAACTACCACTCCCCACACCCAAAGAAAGCAATCAAGTAGTTCTGAGTTAGTCCATCAGGTCACCGGAGTAAAAGCTCCCAGCACTGTAACTGAAAAAGCTGGAGAGCAGCTGCCTCATATGTACCCTGTTGGGCATACCTTCACAATGCTCTGTGATGTCAGGGGGAAATGGACCAATCACAAGTCAGGCCATTGACATCAGTGAGGAAGTGGACCAATCAGAGCCCAGTGCACACCTGCTGGCAGTTAGGTACTTGGTCCAGGAAGTCTGTTGCCAATGACACTGGGCACATGGCAGGATGCTCTTACTGCTACCATGGCAGCCATGTGGAAACCATGAGGACATTGGCCAGTGGCCCTCATGTTTCCTCGGGGTTGGGCATCCTAGGATGGCCATCCTAGGATGGCCCCTGTGAGAACATCACCCAGTGGGGTATTGATGAACCTCAGAGAGAGAGACAATCCATGGAGGCACAGTGAGAAGTGAACAAAAGAAGTTTATTTACACCAGAAAGGTGTCTTGAGACTACCTTGTCCTTTTAGATACCCAGAACCAAGAGCAGCCTCAATCACCAAACCTCCAAACCTCCAATAGGCAGTCCTGACACTCCAACTTTTATTGGTTGGTCTTCAAACCACCAATTAGTTGGTCTGCAAACCTCCAAACCTCAGATCCCCAAAGCCCCAAACCTCCAAACCTTCAAAGGGGAAGGCTTTTCCCTTTCTTCCCTTCCTCCCCCACATGTAGGCCTCTCCACTGTCCACAGGCCTCTCTAGAGGGAGGTCCCAAATGGCCTCCAGAGGAGGCCCTGAATGACCTCTAAAGGAGGCCCCAACAGGCCCTTCAAGGAGGCCCAGAGTGACCTCAGGAGGATGTTCCAAATGGCCCCTCAAGAAGTCCCTGAAGGACTGGTATGGTGGCTCAGTGGTAGAGCTCTTGCCTTGCATGCATAAGGCCCTGGGTTCAATTCCTCAGCACCACATAAGAAAAAAGCCAGAAGTGGCCCTGTGGCTCAAGTGCTAGCCTTGAGCTGAAGAGCTGAGGGACGGCGCCCAGGCCCAGAGTTCAGTCCCCACGACCAGACCAAACAGAAAAAAGCAAAAAGAAAAAAATCCATAAGTGGTGCTGTTGCTCAAGTGGTAGAGCGCTAGCTTTGAGCTGAAGAGCTGAGGGACAGTGCCCAGGCCCTGAGTTTAGGCCCCACGACCGGAACCCCCGCCCCCCCAAAAAAAGTCCCTGAATAGCTCCTCAAGAAGCCCCAAAGGACCTCTCAAGGAGGTCCCAAATGGCCCCTCAAGAAGCCCCAAATGGCCTCTCAGAGCTTGCCCTATCCTCCACAGGCCTGCCCTGCCCTACTGTGGCAGGCTTTCCCCTCTTGCCATCTCTCCCCCTCCACTCCCAATCCTCTCCTTCCTCCACACTCAATTCCTGCCTCAGGACTCCCGGTCTTTCCTTTACTCTCATCTCTTCAGAACCACTGGTCTCCTCCTTACTCCCCTCTCCACAAGAGACCAGGTGTCCTCAGGACTCCTCCCTCCTCCCTCCCAATGTGTTTTCCCCTAACTTCCCCCCTAGCCTTGGAGCATGCAGCCTATATACACCTAGAAAGGCTGCACCCCTGCCCCACTAATGGTATCAAACTGATATTCATGATCTTCCCCCAAGCAGCCCAAGTCCAATCCCAATAGTCAGCTCCCTATGTGCATGTCTCCAGGAGCATGCCCCTTCCCCTTTTGGTGGCCTGCTCTGCCCCTTTCAGTGGCATGCCCCAGCCATGGCATGCTCCTCCAGTGCCCCTTGGGGTGGTGACATCAGCCTCACAATGCCCTGCTCTGTCCAGTGGCTGGGTCTGTGGAGTTGTGAGGCTTGACTCTTGATGCTGCTCCCCCTCCAGCAGGCTGGACCATGGGGCCACACTATTGTGCCCCACTGATTCCCTGGGTCCCACGGGTTATTACAGACGCTATCCTTGTACAGAAATTATAACACTGTCCTTTTCACATAGCACGGTCTACATCTAATTGCAAGAGCCTGAGATAAGGAGACTTTGTAAAGATTCAACTCAAAAATTTCTTTCCACTTGAGAAGAGAGACAAGACATCCAAGATGAAGTCATAGTTTTGTCCACATCTGCCATTCTCATTTCTGATTCCAGTTTGTATGGGTCCCTGTGCTGCTTTGTACCTCTTTTTATTGTTTTTGATTCACTTACTCCCTTTTTTAAATCTTTATTTATCCCTCACAGGTTAGAAATAAAGTATCTTGCTTTTATATCTTTTAGTACCGTTGTCTTGAATTTTAATATATCTATAATTGTTCTAATAAAAACCATACACAAAGTATGTCTATCTCAGAAGCAGACTTCTATTTTATGGACCTGAAGTTTATTCTACTTGAGAGGTCTTTTATTCTTTATTTCATTTAGTTATTCATTTATTTTTGGCCATGGAGCTTGAACTCTGGACCTGGGTGCTGTCCCTCAGTTCTTCAGCTAAAGCCTAGCACTCTACCACTTGAGCCACAGTGCCACTTCTGGTTTTCTGGTAGTTTATTGGAGATAACAGTCACATGGACTTTCCTACCTTGGCAAGCATTGAACTGCTATCCTCTCATCTCAGCCTCTTGAGTAGCTAGGATTGTAGGCATGAGGAACCACTACTCAGCAACTTGACAGGTCTTTTTAAGGGAAAAGAATTATTGATGTGTCAGGCACTGGTGGCTCTCATCTGTAATTCTACCTACACAGGAGGCTGAGATCTCAGGATTTCGGTTTGAATTCTGACTGGGCAGAAAAGTCCATGAGACTCTTCTTGACAATGACAAGATAACCTCGTGTCCATATGCCTCAAAATGGTTGAGGGATAGCCTTAAGCAAAAAAGCTCAGGGACAGCACCCAAGCCCTATGTTCCAGGTCAAGGACTGGCAACAACAACAGCATTAAAAAGGAGATGGGTGTAATAAAGCCATATTCACAAACACAGAATGCAGAAGGCAGAGGCAGGAGGTTCAGAGATTGAGGCCATCTTGGCCTTTATAGTGAGTTACAGTCCAATCTGGGCTACATAGCAAGACCTAGTTCCAAAAAAATCCCTCTTACCCTAAAACACCCAGGAGTTACAGTCCAACCTGGGCTACCTAGCAAGACCTAGTTCCAAAAAAATCCCTCTTACCCTAAAACTCCCAGGAAGTTCACTTATAGATGAATCTCAGAGAGCTGTTCTTCCATAAACCTATTTCATTTTGTCACATATTGACACCTACTACTTTATTCTTTCTTTTTATAAAAGTCTCCATAAGTAGTTGCTGACATTTATCATTGTTGGGTCATACATGAGGGTTATTTATACATCCCAAAATACTTTGTCCCTATTCTTTGTTCTTTGAATTCTCTCCCTCCTTTCTTTCCTCTGTTTACCCTTCCTTTTCTTTACTAGTTCCTCCTTTTCTCTTCATTTGCTTGTTGCCCTTATTCCTCCCTTTAGTCTGTCCCTTCCTTCCTTTCTGAGATAGAATTGGGTGATATAGTGCAAGCTGTTCTGGAATTTATGTTCTTCCTGCCTCAGCATTCTGAATGGCAGTACTACAGGAGTACACTGGCATGACTGGAAAGTTCCCAAAGGGAGAGAATACTGGATCATTATCTTTTTTCCATAAAGTTCTCCCTAGATTCCCTAGACTCTTCACACACATGAGGCTGTTTCATGTCTTATTTGTCTCTTAGGCTCTTTTCTGAATTTCCTTTTGGTTTCCTGTCCCATTCAGTGGCCCTTAGCCTTGGAGTGGTTCCAACCAGTGTCAGGCATACCCAACCCTCTCTGAGACAAAGTAGCTTGGGCACAGGCTCATTCAGGCACCGAATATGACAGAGCATAGATGAAATGTAGATTGTCCCTTCCTTTCAGGACCCATAAGCCATTAGCTGAGCAGATCCCCTTAAGGGAACACACTCTGAAAGGAAGTTCCAGGTCAAAACCATACTAATCTCAACAATCCCCTGCAATCTCTCATTTTTCAGATAAGGCCATATCTAGTTATTATTTCTAGTGAATAGAACATGGTAGAAATGAGAGATATCATTTCTCAGATTGCAATATAAATAGCTGTTGCTCTCACAGTAGGATTTCTCTCTCTTGCTCTCTCTTGCTCTCTCCTTCTCTCTCTCATTCTCCTATACCCTTTGCTCTGGGTGAAACAAATGCATGTGTGAGCAGTGTATGAGAAGGCCCCAGAACAAGGAGCTGCAGCTTCCAGATGACAGTTGGAAGACATGAGTGGGAAATAGTCAAGCCTGGAAATGACTCTGACTTAAGTCCAGGTTTTGAATCTATCTCTTTTGGTTTCTGAATAATAATCAGCTGGGCACAACTTCCCCAATGAGAAAATAATACCCAAAGGCGGCAGGTGGCCATTCCTATAGACTATGCAGAAACCATGTCCTGAATGGCAAAAAGTAGACTTTTTCCCTAGTCTGTGATGCCTCAGCAGAAAGTGCCCTCCAGTTAAGTCTCTCATTCTTATCATGCAACAAAACCAGTCTGCTGCATCTTTCCACTGCAGATGAGTGCCCTGCAGTGATTTAAACCATGGTCAGAAAGAGGATGGGACCACCTTGGTAAAATGTATCCAGCTGTAACAAGGTCAGTAACAGGGGATGGTACATTCTCAACTCCCTTTACTGCATGCAGGACCAAAGACTGTGGTTCCAAATAGCATGCCCTTTGGATTTGTGAGACAGAAATCTTGACTTCTATCCAGAAAGATGGGCAAAGAAAAAGAGGTCCTTGGCTAGATTTCTCATTACAGGGCAGTTTGATAACAGATGAGACCGAGACTCACAGGTACTATATCTCTGCAGAAACCGGTCCCCAAAGAAGAGTGATGGATGGAAGTCACTTTGGAGAGAGTGAGTGAGTTTCAAAGTGGTGCTGACTAGTATCTGGGGATGGCCCCTGGCTTCTGGCTTGATTAACCATCTCTGCTAAGTTTGTCTGAAGATGTATAAGCACAGGCTTTCTAAACCATAGATATAAATGATACACACAAACAAACACTCCCACAGAGCAGATGATATGTCAAACATGTCCATTCCAAGTCGATTGACCTGAATCAACACTTCAACTATTTCAGTGTTTATAAAAGTGCCTATGAGCCAGGTGCTGGTGGCTCATGTCTGTAATCCTAACTACTCAGGATGCTGAGACCTGAGGATGAGGGTTCAAAGTCAGCCTGGACAGGAACTGTCCAGGAACTGTTCTCTCTAATAAATCACTCAGAATCCTGGAACTGTCATGGTTGCTCAAATGGTAGAGTGCTCGCCTTGAGCTGAAGAGCTGAGGGACAGTGCTCAGGCCCAGAGTTCAAGCCCCACAACCACCAAAAAAAAAAAAAAAAAAAGAAAATCTGTAAGAAAATATCAATAATGCTTTTTGAATGCAAAAAATGATACCTGTTGTTGCAGAGAATAATTTCACATGTTTGAAATCTCCTAATCTTGGTTTTCTATTGTGTAAGGATCACCAAAATCTATCTACACTGGTTCATTTTATTCTTTTTCTTTTTCGGGTCCAGTTGTGGGCCTGAACTCTGGGCCTGGGCGCTGTTCCTCAGCTCTTTAGCTCAAGGCTAGCTCTCTTACCACTTGAGCACAGCGCCACTTCCGGCTTTTTTCTCTTTTTTCTTATGTGGTGCTGAGGAATCGAACCCAGGGCCTCAAGCATGCAAGGCAAGTGTTCTACCACTGAGCCACCTTCCCAGCCCCTGGTTCATTTTATTCTTAAGAATCATCCCAAGAATTGTGTTTTATTTATTATTATTCAAACACACACACAGGAATGCAGCTTAAAATTACAAGTCAGGTATTTAAGTGTGGAATCTAGAATTGGAACCCAGCTCCAACCACACTCATGTGTACTACTCTATGAAGAGGAATGCAAGCAAGCAAATACTTGATGTTGGTGTTTTTGTTTTAATTTTGCTGTACCACTTGAATAACAGCTCCACTTCTGGCCTTTTGGTGATCAATTGGCAATAATAGTCTTAATGGTCTTTCCTAACTTGTTCACTTCCAACTGTGATCTTCAGATCTCAGCCTCGTGAGCAGCTCTGTTTTAGGTGCTTGGCTTTCCCTGAAAGCCAAAATGAATTTATAGCTCTAAAAGAGGATGGGGCAGGAGTGGGAGGGAGGATATATCTGATTTGGTAGCCAAGCTCCAAGAGCCAAGTATCACTTTTTTCACCCATTTAGACTTAGAAAGATATGCATATCTAGATATAAACATTTTTATAGACATGACTACAGAACATGACTTAAATGTGGAAATATACGGGTGAAATGGAGGGAGAATGATAAGGTATAAATAAGATTAAAATACATTGTGACTAGGTAAGAAAATGGTGTAAGGAGACACACTGAAAGCTACTGAATGTGGTGTTAGAGGAGTATGGAAACAAACCATAATCAAAGAGGTGAATCTGACTAAATTATAATACATGTACTGGTGAAAAAGCATATAGAAACCCCACTGTTGCCTTAAGTTACACTAAAAATATGAAAACAAACTGAATGATAGGAAAGCAAAATATGAGGGAAGGCCAAGAGGGAAGCTGAATGAGGGTGAATATGGTATGAGTGTATTAAAAGAGAACAAAGAAACCTGTTGAGATTTGGAGAGAGAGAGAGAGAGAGAGAGAGAGAGAGAGAGAGAGAGAGAGAGAGAGAGAGAGAGAGGAGAGAGAGAGGAGAGAGAGAGAGAGAGAGAGGAGAGAGAGAGAGAGAGAGAGAGAGAGAGAGAGAGAGAGAGAGGAGAAAGAGAGGGAGGGAGAAAGAGAGAGAGAGAGAGAGAGAGAGAGCTTGAATACAGGATCCAGCAGGCACTGTTACATAGCTTTTCTGCTCAAAGATATTGTTCTATCCCTTGATCCACAGCTCCAATTCTGGCTTCTTGATAATTAGTTGGAAATAAGTGTCTCACAAACTTTTCTGTCCCAGTTGGCTTTCAATCAAGATCCTTGGATTTCAGCCTTCTGAGTATCTAGGATTGCAGGCATGAACCACCAGTGCCTGCCTACATTTGTTTCAAGGATGGAATGAAAGAAAGTGATGGAGGAGTGAGTTTAACTGAGATGCAGTGTATGCATGCATGGAAATAGCACGAGACCTTTCTTTCTTTCTTTTTCTTTTGATCGGTCGTGGGGCTTGAACTCTGGGCTTGGGTGCTGTCCTTACACTCTTCAGATCAAGCTGAGCACCATACCGCTTGAGCCACAGTGCCACTTCTGTTTTTTTTTTTTTTTACTCGTGGTTGGTTGGATATAAGAGTCTCAAGGACTTTCCTGCCCAGGCTGGCTTTGAACCACGATCCTCAGATCTCAGCTTCCTGAGTAGCTAGGATTACAGGAGTGAGCCACTGGCACTCGGTGAGACCTTTCTTTAGAAAACTAATTACATGGTAATAAGAATCGTCTTTAAAAAGAGTTTGTTCTGGGTGCCTATAACTCACTCCTATAACCCTAGGTACTCAAGAGGCTGAGATCTGAAGATCACAGTTTGAAGTGAAACCAGGCAGGAAAGCACATTAAGCCTCGTATGGGCATTGTAGGAAAGTGGACTAGTCCCAGGTGGTGGTGGCCATGCAATGATAATGGTCCCTTGGCATTCTGGTGACAACTCTGCTCAAATCCAGATGTCCTGAGCTCCTGGGGAATGGTCTGTGAAAAGATAGAGAAAATAAGGTTGTTGATGTAAGTTTCACAGGAAGTGCAAAAGACTCATGTGAGCCAAAATGACATCCTTTTTCTAATCCTAGACTTCTCTGAATTATCAGTATGCCATTGTGCCCTGTGAATCTCTTAGTGGATATCTATTGTGTACAAGGCAGGACTTCATCCCCACTGTCAACTCCTTTCTCCAAGTCTCCATTTTTTCTTGTATCAGCAGGAGTAATGGACCTCCTCTTACCATGGCTTCCAGTCCCTGGTGGGGAGGAGGATCAAGAGGAGGGGTACTTCCTGGCAATGAGGGCGTTCCCATGATGGCACCTCAACAAAGCACATGCAGACCAGGAAGACAGAGGTCCACAGGCAAAGAGACATCACTGTAGCAGGTGCAGTGCCAGTTTGGGAAAGGTGGCAATGAATGTGGCTCCAGTTCCATGACCACCAGTGGTAACGGCAGAACTGACCAACCCCGGAGCGATACTGGGGAGCGGTAGCAAGGAGGCCTCTGAGACAGCCCAACCCCCCTTTATTCTCTGTGGGGCTCTAGGGCGCCTTAGTCAATGTCTATGTAGCTCTGCAAGTGCGTTCCCAAGTCCCTTCACCCAGTTTAAGGTCCTTTCACACACACTTACAGTCCCTTGACCTGCGCTTCCAGTCCTATGAGTGTGTGTGTCTGTGTTTGTGTGTTTGTGTGTGTGTGTGTGCATGCACGTGCACACACACACACACACACACACACACACACTCACATGCATACGTGCATGTGTGTGAAGTGTCCTACTTACCTTGAACTAGCCCGAGACCGGGAGGCCATCACACACATATTGCAGTCACATGCCCACATGGACTATGAGGATGGTGATGCATGCACTCAGTCTGAAGACACCCTAGGTTTCTCATCCCAGCAACAGGTGCAGCACCAGTTGGGGGAGGACAACAACGAACACGGCCTAGGTCGTGAGACTGCTGGTGGATGCAGTGGATTCAAGCAGCCTCGGGCTGGACCCAGGAGACAATGCAGGGCAGATTCTCAGCTTCCCGCTTCTTTTTTGGGTGGCTACTGTGGTCATACCCATGCAGGCTCATCCAGGTGGGTGTACATGTATGCGTGGCTGTGCATGCATGTCCCACACCAGCGTGCATGATTATGCGCATTGCATGTGCATTCACTTGACCCTGTGCACATGCCCTTCCCTCACACTTCTGGGCTGGGCTTCTAAACCTCCTGATAAGCTGGAGGTTTAACAAAAGGGATGCGAATGTCACTTAGTGGTACAGTGCTTGTCTAGCATATGCATGAAACTCTGGGTTCGATTCCTAAGTACCACATAAACAGCAGAAAGCTGGAAGTGGCTCAAGTGGTAGAGCGTTGGCCTTGAGCACAGCAAGGCTCAATGACAGTGCCTGGGCCCTGAGTTCAACCCCAAGACTGGCAAAAAAAAAAAAAGAACAAAGCTCACTAGAAAACAGAGTACAAAATCTACTTTATAGATAGTGCTCCAACCAAGCAGGTTGCCCTGCTGCATCCTTCACTGGATGTTTTCCAATACAATCTGGGAAAGTCTCACCTCAGTTCTGGATTCCAGCAGTCATGGGTCCTCCAGCCTCTCAGGAGATATAGAAGCCCAACCAGGAAGTGTGAAGGAAGGGCACGCATGCACACAAACTGTGACAGTACAAACGTGCAATGGGCATGAGCACAAATGCTAGTGAGGGATACGCATGCGCACACACATGCGCACAGTCCCAGATGAGTCTGGAAGCACACAACCATAGCGGCCACCCAAGAAGGAAGCAGGAGGCTCGGAGTCTGCCCTGCATCCTCTTCCGGTTCTGCCCAGAGGCTACTTGGTTCCACTGCATCCACTGTGTCCACCGACAGTCTCAGGACCCAGGCCATGTTTGCTACCATCCTCCTGCAGCTGGTGGGGCACCTGCTGCTGGCACAAGAAACCCAAGGATCTCTTTGCCCTGGCTGCATGGATCTCCGTCCTCCTAGTCCCTGTGGGTGTGTGACCATGCATGCATGTAATGCCCACCCAGAGTAGGGCTGGTTCGAGGTAAGTGGTCCACTTCACTCCACCCCTTCTTCAGCTAAGGGTTAGCTCTCTACCACTTGAGCCACAGTGCCACTTCTGGCTTTCTGGTGGTTTATGGGAGATAAGAATCTAATGGACTTTCCTGCCTGGACATTCTTTTATTTGGGGGGGGGTGTCCAGTCGTGGGGCCTTAACTCTGGGCCTGGGCACTGTCCCTCAGCACTTCAGCTCAGCTAGCACTCTTCCACTTGAGCCACAGCACCACTTCTGACTTTTTTCTTTTTGCTTATGTGGTGCTGAGGAATTGAACCCAGGGCCTCAGGCATGTAAGGCAAATGCTCTACCACTGAGCCACCTTCTCAGTCCCCTACCTGGACATTCTTTCAATTGCTATCCTCAAATCTTAGCCTCTTGAGTAGCTAGGATTGCAGGCATGCGCTACCACTGCCCAGCTATCTCACAGGTCTTCTTAAAGGAAAAGAATTAATAATGCATTAGGCATTGGTGGCTCCCACCTGTAATTCTAGTTACTCAGGAGGCTGAGATTTGAGGATCTCTGTTTAAATCCAGCCTAGGCAGCAAAGTTCATGAGACTCTTCTCAACAATTAACCAGCAGAAACTGCAAATGGCCCTGTGCCTCAAAGTGGGACAGAGCTAACCTTAAGCAAAAAAGCTCAGGGACAGGGTCCATTCTCTGTGTTCCAGTCCCAGGACTGGCAAGAACAGCAGCATTAAAAATGAGCTGGGTGTAATAAAGCCATACTCACAAACACAGAATGCAGAAGACAGAGGCAGGAAGTTTATTGATTGAGGATAGCTTGGCCTATATAGTGAGTTCCAGTCCAACCTGGGCTACATAGCAAGACTTAGTTCCAAATCCATTCCCCTATGACCCCAAAAGCACCCAGTAAGTTCACTCACAGAAGAATCTCAGAGAGCTGTTCCTCCATACTACTTTATTCTTTCTTTTTGAAAAAGTCTCCATAAGTAGTTGCTGACATTTATCATTGTTGAGTCATACATGAGGGTTATTTAGACATCCCAACATATACTTTTTCCCTATTCTTGGTTTTTGTTCTCTTCCCTTCCTTCTTTCCTCTGTTTACCCCTACCTTTTCTTTACTACTTCCTCCTTTTCTCTTTTCTTGCACTTTTCCTCCCTTTTGTCTGTCTCTTCCTTCCTTTCTGAGATAGAATTGGGTGATATAGCCCAAGCTATTCTATAATTTATGTTCTTCCTGCCTCAGCATTCTGATTGGCAGTACTACAGGAGTACACTGGCATGACAAATTCCCAATGCAGAGAATACTGGACCATTAACTTTTCCATAAAGTTCTCCCTTGATTCTAGACTCTTCACATACATTAGGCTGTTTCATGTCCTCTTTAACTTTTAAGCTCTATTCTGAATTTCCTTTTTTTCCTGTCCCATTAAGTGGCCCTTAGTCTTGAGGTGGCTTCAACCAGTGCCAGGCACACCCAACCCTCTCTAAGACCATGAAGTTTGGGCACAGACTCATTCAGGCACTGGATATGACAAGAGCATAGATGAGGTATAGATTATCCCTTCATTTCAGGACATATGAGGATTAACTGTGCAGGTCCCTTTAATCCCAGGTCAAAAACCACACCAGGACTGACAATTGCCTGCAATCTCTCATTTTTTAGATGTAGCCACATCTAGCTTATTGGTTCTAGTGAATAGAACGTGGAAGAAATGAGAGATATTACTTCTCAGCTTGCAATATAAATAGCTGTTACTCTCACAGTGCGATATTTCTCTTACTCTCTCACTCTCTCTGGCTCTCTCTCGTTCTCTTTCATCCTTTGCTGTGGTCAAAACAACTCCATGTGTGAGGAGTCTATGGAGAAGGCTCCATGACAAGGAGCGGGAAGTAGTCAAGCCTGGAAATGATTTATGTCCAGGTTTTGAATCTCTCTCTTTTTGTTTCTGAATAAAAATAGACAACTAATGAGCTGGGCACAACTTCTTAAATGAGAAAATAATATCCAAAGGGGGCAGATGGACATTCTTACAGATTAAGCAGAAACCAATCCCAAATGGCAAAAAGTCGATTGTTTCAAGCCTCTGATGGCTTAACAGACAGTCTCCTCCAGCAAAGTCCCTCATTCTTATCATGCAACAGAAGAAGGCTGCCTTATCTTTCCACTGCAGACCAGTGCCCTGCAGTATTTGAAACAATGGCCATAAATAGGATGCGATCACCTTGGTAAAATGTATCCAACTGTAACAAGGTCAACTGGAGGTGATGTTACATTCTGAACTTTACTGCACAGAGGAGCAGACACTGGTTCCAAATAGCATGGCCTTTTGCTTTGTGAAATAGAAATCTTAACTTCCATCTTGAAAGATGGGGCAAAGAAAAGGAGGTCCTCGGAAACACAACAAATCAAAGAAAGGTTGGACAAATGGGATTGCATAAAGTTGCAGAGCTTCTGCAGGGCAAATGACATAGCTAGCAAGATCAATAGAAAGTCTACGGATTGGGAGAAGATCTTTACTAGCCATACAACGGACAAGGGTCTCATATCTAAAATATACTTGGAACTCAAAAAATTAAACCCCCCAACAACAAATCCGCAAAGAAACAACTGCCCAATAAATAAGTGGGCGAAAGACTTAAAGAGAAACTTCTCTGAAGAAGAAAGAAGGATGGCCAATAGACACATGAAGAAATGTTCAACATCCCTAGCCATAAAAGAAATGCAAATCAAAACAACATTCAGATATCACCTCACTCCAGTTAGAACGGCAAAAATCAAGAACTCTAACAACAACAGATGCTGGAGGGGATGTGGACAGAAAGGAACCTTACTTCATTGTTGGTGGGAATGTAAACTTGTTCAACCACTTTGCAAAGCAGTATGGAGGTTCCTCAAAAGACTTCACATAGAACTCCCCTATGACCCAGCAATCCCACTTTTGGGCATTTACCAAAATGTTTACAAACAAGACCACACTAAAGCTACCAGCACAACTAAGTTTGTTGCAGCATTATTTACCATAGCTAAGATATGGAACCAACCCAGATGCCCCTCAGTAGATGAATGGATCAAGAAAATGTGGTATATATACACAGTGGAATTCTATGCCTCCATCAGAAAGAATGACATTGCCCCATTTGTTAGGAAATGGAAAAACTTGGAAAAAATTATATTAAGTGAAGTAAGCCAGGCCCAAAGAAACATAGGTCCCATGGTTTGCCTTATTTGCAATATCTAGTATATGTATGAGTCAAGCAGAAAAGGTCAGATAATGTGATGTCAGGAAAATGAACCCTTAGATATGTTTTTTAATTTTTTTCTTTCATGCATGTGTTTCTAATGCATTTATAAGATTATCTCTTTGTTGCTTTGTATGTCCCTCCCCCACAGTATAACCCCTGCTTTCACAATATTTGATGTCAGTATAACTTGTGGAGGAGATGGGGAAAAACCAGTTGCTTAAGGATACAGGTGGACCTGTTGCCACAATGAGAAGTACAAGTTGTCATGTCCAAAATGAGCTTTACAACGTCGGTGCGGGGGGGGGGGGAAGGGGGGAAGGAGAAGGATTGGGATTGGGGGGAGAGGGGGGAGGCTGGGAAGTGATGTGAAGGGTAAACAAAGGAGGAGGCTGCAATGCTTGGTAAGAAATGTACGCATTATCCTGCCCATGCAATTGTAACCCCTCTGTACAGTATGTTCACAAATAAAATAAAATAAAATTTAAAAAAAAAAAGAAAAGGAGGTCCTTGGCTAGGCTTTTCATGACAGAGCACTTTGATACCAGACAAGGCCACAGAGTCACAGGTACTGTATCTCTGCAGAGACCTGTCCCCAAAGAAGAGTGATGGATGTAAGTGAGCTCTGAGAAAATGAGTTTCACAGTATCGCTGACTAACATCTGGGGATGGCCCTGGCTTGATTACCCATCTCTGATAAGTGTGTCTCTGATAAGTGTTTCTGGAGATGACTAAGCACAGGCTTTCTAAATCAAAGAGATAAATGACACACACAAATAACAACTCCCACAGAGCAGGCAATATATCAACCTTTTCCATTCCAGTCAATTGACTTGATTGAATAGTTCAAGTACTTGAGTGTTTATAAAATTGCCTATGTGCTGGGCACTGATGGCTCAAGCCTTTAATCCTCGCTGTTCTGGAGGCTGAGATGTGAAGATCACCGTTCAAAGCCAGCCCTGGGAAGAAAGTCTGTGGGACTCTTATCTCCAACAAATCACTCAGGAAACTGGAAGCATCACTTTGGCTCACATGGTAGAGTGCTGTCCTTGAGCTGAAGAACTGAGGGACAGAGATCAGGCCCAGAGCTCAAGCCCCATGACCAAAAAAAAAGTGCCTATGAATCAGTTCTTACATGTTGCTTTTCCCATATCGAAAATCTGTAAGAACACATCTGTAATGCTTTTGGAATGCAAAAAAAGTTACCTGCTGTTGCAGATAATAATTACACAGCATGTTTGGAATCTCCAAATCTTGGTTTCCTATTGTGTAAAGATGACCTAAGGCTATCTACACCATTTCATTTTACTCTTAATAATCATCCTAAGAATGGTGTTTTATTATTATTCAAACACCTACACAGGATTTCAGCTGAAAATTACAAGTCAGGTATTTAAGAGTGGAATCTAGAATTTGAACCCAGATCCAACCACACTCGTGTCCACTAATCTATGAAAGAATGCAAGCAAGCAATTACTGATTTATGTTCATTGCTTTCCCTGAAAGCCAAAATAAATTTACAGTTCTAAAAGAGGATGGGAGGTGGGGAGGGAGGATGTGTCTGATTTGTTAGCCAAGATCCAAAACCAAGTGTCACATTTTTTCACCCATCTAGACTTAGAAAGATATGCATATCTAGTTACAAGCATATTTTTATAGACATGACTAGAGAACATGATTTCAATGTGGAACTATATGGGGATGAAAGGGAGGGAGAATGATGGAGTACAAATAAGATTAAATACATTGTGACTATGTAAAAAGATGGTGTAAGGAGACACACTGAAACCTACTGAATGTGCTGGTAGAGGGGTATGGAAACAAAGCATAATATAAGAGGTGAATCTGACTAAATTATAATATATGTACTGGTGAAAAAGCATATAGAAAGCTCACTGTTAAGTTACACTAAAAAATGAAAACAAAAGGAATGACAGGAAAACAAAATATGAGGGAAGGCCAGGAGGGAAGCTGAATGAGGGCAAATACGATACAAATAATTATGAGTGTATTAAAATAGAAAAATGAAACCTGTTGATATTGGTTTGGAGAGAGGGGCGGGGAGGGGTGCTTGAACTCAGGATCCAGCAGGCCCTGTTCTTTAGCAATTCTGCTCAAAGCTATTGTTCTATTCCTTGATCCACAGCTCCACTTCTGGCTTCTTGATAATTAATTGGAGATAAGTATCTCACATAATTTTCTGTCCCAGCTGGCTTTGAATCAAGATCCTCCAGTCTCAGTCTTCTGAGTATCTAGGATTACAGGTATGAACCACCAGTGCCTGCCTACATTTGTTTCAAGGAGGGAATAAAAGAAAGTGATGGAAGAGAATGTTTAACTGAAATGGATTGTATGCAACTATGGAACTATCACGAGACCTTTCCTTAGACAACTAATTACATGCTAATAAGAATGGTCTTTAAAAAATGTTTGTTCTGGGTACCAGTAATTCACTCATATAACCCTAAATACTCAAGATCACAGTTTGAAGTGAACACAGGCAGAAAAGATCATTAAGACACTTATTGCCGATTAATCACCAAAAGGACAGAAGTGGAGCTGTTATTCAAGTGGTACAATGCTAGCTTTAAGCAAAATAAAAACAAGCAACAACATCAAAAAAACTCAAACACAGTCCCTAAGCCCTGATTTCAGGCTCTAGTATTGGGGGTGGGTGAGTGGGGATTGGGGGATAGTTTCTGGCTATGCATGCATTTAAGTTCTTCCTAATGAAATGCATAAGCTACTTTGGAAAAGTCCAGGAAACATGGAACAAGATCTACTATATAGTGAAACAGTAAACAGAAAAGAAATAACCCATTTATTCATTCATCCCACATACTGGCCTTCTAGAGTTAAGAATATGAAATGTGTGTCTCATACCCATAATCCTAGATATTCCGGATGCTGAAACATGGAGGATCACAATTCAAAACATCCTGGGCAGCAACGTTTATGACACGCTATCACTAATCACCAAAATACCGTACCAGATTTATGGCTCAGTTTGTAAAACACCAGGGCTGATCCAAAGAACTGAGCAAGAACACACACTCCTGGTTTCTTGTCCAGAAACTAGGCCCACTGATGTCATTTCTTCAGTTTTGTATATCCAAAAATAGAGTGTTTTTAAAAGATGTAGACACTCCAAACACTGGCGGACAGTTTGCTACATTCCTAGCTCAACCTTCTCATACTTTGGACATCAGCAGAGGGATGATCATGCTATTTGTTTGGCCAGAAACACTGCTGAATGTTGCACAGCTTTTGTATTTTTTAATCCTGCAGATACCATGCACATTCCCACTCACTTCTACTTGTTCAAGTGTCATGGTGAGTTTCTGGTGCAGTCCATCATCAAGTGAATCAAGTCCAAATAGAAAGAAAAGAAAATATTGGGTGATAGTAGGGATTTGATTTGCCTTGGAACCAAAAAGGAAAAGGGAAACTTCTCTCCAAGCTGTCGTTAATGAGGGCTTAAAAGTCCCATCGTAGGAGATAAAAATGAGGATGTATCCCAGAATCATAAGACTAATCCTTTCTTGCTTTCTCTCCCCAGGTGTTAGCTCATGAACTTGGTTCAACTCGACAGTCTTCTGTCTGCTCTTCTAACCAAGCAGCCAAGCACCTCTGTGAAAATTCATTTTACTGTGAAAACTGGAGTCTCTACAATTCAAGGAGAGGAAGCTGGTAATTTCTCTGTTTTTGTTGTTTTCTTTTTTTCCTGACAGTCCTGAGACTTGAACTCAGGGTTTGGGCACGATTCCTGAGCTTTTTTTTCTCCTCAAGGCTAGTGCTTGACCACTTAAGCCACAGTGCCACTGCTAACTTTTGCTATTTATGTGGTACTGAGGAATCAAACCCAGGGTTTCATGCATGCTGATAAGCACTTTACCACCAAGCCACATTCCCAGTCCAAGAAGCTCATAATTTCTTAATATGATCTTTATACATTTTTGTCATCCCCTTCCTTCCTGGTACATTTGCAAACTCTTACCCTTTTATTCAAGCTCACTATTTAGTCCTCATTTTGCTCTCTTAACATATGGCCTGTCTTCTTTTAAATTAAATATGGCTAAGTAGCTAGCATTACAGGTGGAAGCCACCATCTCCTGGCTTTGTCATTTACTTTAACCTGTAGAAATTCAAGACAGTGTATAATTCTCTCCACATACCTCTCAACTCTGCTGGTGGGATTTTGAAATGCTTACCACTCATACCCCAATCATTTGTCTGACAGTTCTTCCCCCAATATCACTATTTGTGAGAATCTTCTAGGATATCACCTTCTCCAGGAAGACTTCCCAAGCACTGTTGCTACCAGATCATGTGAAAGAATCATCCCCAAGTAGCCGCTCTTTGGTGTTCTCAGACATGTCATTATGGTTTCTATTTTGTTTCCTCTACTCCAATCCAGTTTTTAAGCAACTGGTGCACTGTAGCCAGTAAACGAAATGCATCCTTCCACCTAATTTAGTAAACCAAGTTCCCTAGACGGTTGTCGGCTCATTAATGTACCTACTGTGAGCTTTTCCATCATGACAGCAAGCCAGAGGGAATGTGACAGAGACCAACCACATAGGTTACAAAGGCTTCTGAGTTAATATCCAGCCCTATGCTGAAATGTTCATGCTCTCTCTCTTAGGAGAAAAAGAAGTGGACAGTTCACATTTGTATTCACACCCCCTTCTTAGGACATTGGCATAATCTACAAGCATAGTTAAGTACTTCAAAAATGTTGCTGGATTAATGAAGGTAATGCAGAAATTACTTGACCTCATTCCTTTCAAATTGATCAAAATAAAATTGATCAAAAGTAAGAATTGTTCAAGATTATATTCCTTAGAAGCACTTAATGTAACTTTCAGGGAAAAATTCCATCTAGAGACCCTTGATCAGCATCTTCTTGAAAACACAATTTTGAATGTTATTATTCTTCAGTTGTACAAAGGAGTTCTCATGTAACAAAGCAGTTCATGAATACAATATATCTTGATCCATGTCACCCCTTTCAACCCATCCCTTCCCTACCCAGCCCTTCCCTCACTCTTAATTTTGCAGCAGATGCATTGGATTCTTGACTGCATTTCCCCCCATTTTGCTATTTGTTCACAATTTTCCTCTTGACTCCACCCATTTTTTCCAGTACCTGCTTCCTAGTGTTTCATTTTGCTAAAATCTGGCTATGCCTTTCTAAGGAATTACATTTTTGAGTTCTCCCTTCAATCCATCATATTTCAGTGAACACATTTGTATATACATACATACCACCAACCATATTTACTGATGAGTTTACAAGCTAAATCTACCATCCACAATAGAAGGGGAAACATGCATTGACTTTACTAATTTTTTTAATGTAACTTAAATCTCAATTTTGGTGACATTAGATGGCAGCTCACAAGGAGTTCCCCACCTTACACACACACTGAAACAGGAATTGACCAGAGTAAGAATCTCTTCTTCAGGTCTGAGAAGGTGGCTCAGTGGTAGAGTGCTTGCCTTGCATGCATGAGGCCATGGGTTCGATTCCTCAGCACCATATAAGCAGAAAAAGCCAGAAGTGGGACTGATGCTCCAGTGGTAGAGTGCTAGCCTTGAGCTGAAGAGCTGTGGGACAGCGCCCAGGCCCAGAGTTCAGGCCCCATGACCGGACCCAAAAAACAAAACAAACCAACAAAAAGAACCCATAATCTCTTCCTGCATTTCCAGAGTAAAAGACAATTGCATGATGCTCATTTTGTCTTATTCTTAGCAAAGGTAGCAAAATGATCTTTGTTAATGCAACCTGCAAAAGCAGATCTGTGCATCAGTAGAGTGCAGCATTGAGAAATGGTTCCATGTACCTCTGTGACATTCCAGCTCCAAATCTCAGCATCCTAGCTTCAGAAAGCTCCATGAACTCAGCTCAATGACACTTGGGATTGTTCAGCTGTGGAAGGAGGACAAGCAATGAGTTTGGGGGCACTGGGAACACAGGAGCCTACTTCTTATAATGAAGGGCACGGTGTTTAGAAGAAAAGAAATGGGAGAGTCAACCAGCATCCAGGAAATCAAAAATGATTAGGTTTATGGGACTAAGGGACAAAAGGAGCAGACAAAAGACAAATAACTCAATTGGGGTTGAACAATTTCACTCCATATGGTGGAACATTTTGGGAAATGGTTTTTTCTGAGGGCACAGCTTGTGTATCAGTATTCCTGAGGAACAAGTGGAAGACAAGAAATGTAAAAAAAAAAAAAAAAAAGCAAGCATTAGCCTGTATATCTTTTCACCTCTTCAATTGCTGCTTTTTGCCACTAGAACAAACATGGCCCCTTGGGCACTGGCCACAGCATCTATATCCACACTGGAGGCATGAATTTTAATTGAGCTTTGCCACCTATGGGAGAAGGTTGCTCTGGAAGCAAACATATGGATAGAAAAAGCCTGATGAATCCAGCAAAGATAAAACTCATAATCAGTACTGTCATCTTCCCAGCACTCTTTCCATTCTCACACACTTTGGAATTCTTTATTTGCTTTTATGCTTTATCCACGCCATCACAAAATACCACCTGTTAGGCTGTTAAACTGCATGCAGAATATACCACTGTGTCTACCTTAATGCAATCCACATGAATGCAGTGCATCCTTATTCCCACACCTGCAAACTACAGTCCCTAAATAGTCCCATTCCTACTCTCATTCAAACACTATCACACTAAGAAGTATTTCTTGCCTGGAACTCCACAATGGCTTTCTACTCATTTCAGAAGGAAAATGAAATGTCTCTGTGTTATGATACCCTTCCTTACCGCCAGTTCTCTTCATTATTCTCTTCTAGCTATTCCTGTCTTCTTAACTGAGTCACCCACACCCCCAGCACCCATCTCAGGGCCGCATACACTGGCCCTGAATTTTCTCCTAGATAAAATCATGTCTCTTTCTCCGAACTCTGGTTTCAATAAAACAACCACATAGTTGAGAGAGTTGCTCCCAGATGAAAACCTTGTTGTTTTTCTTTAATAACATTTCTCATGACCTAATAATACTCTGTGTGTGTGTGTGTATGTATACTAGGGCTTAAATTCAGGGCCTAGGTGGAGTGTCCTTTAGCATTTTCACTCAAGACTAGTGCTCTAAGCCTTGAACCACACACGCCAACATTTCTGGCTTTTTGATGGTTCATTAGAGATGAGAGTCTCAAGGATTTTTCCACCTGTGCTGGCTTTACCCTGTGATCCTCAGATCTCAGCCTCCTCTGCAGCCAGGCAAGGGCCACCAGCACCTGGAAGTAAACATATTATTTTCAATGACCTTTGTCCTCCTGCAGACTGATGCTTCTTAAGGACTCAATTTGTTTTCTACAGTGATTCTACATTGGTACTCAATGTGTCATGGTTGAATAAAGACCCACAGAGTGTTCAACACTGGTGGTTCATGCTTGTAATCCTAGCTACTCAGAAGGCTGAGTTTTGAGGATCATGCTTAGAAACCAGTCTGGGCAGACAAATCCGTGAGACTCTTTATCCCCAAGTAGCCCACAAGAAAAACAAAATTAGAAAATGGTCAAATAGAAGAGAGCTGTCTTGACCAAAAAAGCAAATGAGAATGTGAGGCTCTCAGTTTAAGCCCCACAAAAATAAAATAAAAAAGACCCACCAAACAACCTTTATGAATCGAATGTGTAGTTTATTTCTCCAAACATCCAACTTCATCCTCAGAACTTTGAAGACCTACCAACCATGTAATGCAAAATTCTATTTTAAAATATGGTTGTTTATTGAATTAACACTAAAATGACATGCTAAGGAACTGAAATGTTTATGTACAAATCAATGTGAATCAAAGCTATGACATTAAATACATGTTATGATATTGAGTTTTATAAGACCTATGCTGATTTATTTTTTCGTCGTGGGGCTTGAACTCTGGGCTTGGGCGCTGTCCTTGTGCTCTTCAGCTCAAGGCGAGCGCTCTACTGTCTGAGCCACAGCAGCATGTCCGGTTTTCTAGCGGTTTATCGGACATAAGAGTCTCACGAACTTTCCTGCCTGGGCTGGCTTTGAGCCGCGATCCTCAGATCTCAGCCTCCTGAATAGATAGGATTACAGGCATGAGCCACCAGCACCCGGCTTGTTTGTTTGTTTGTTGTTGTTGTTGTTGTTGTTGTTGATCTTTTTGTCAGTCATGGGGCTTGAACTCTGGCCCTGGACAGAGCTGCCCCTCAGCTCTTCAGCTCAAAGCTGTAGGTTAGATTACTTTATACAAGTCCATTAATTTTATGACTGGATGGTTAAAAACCTATAGCCAAACTTCACTGAGATATTATTCTATTTATCACACAGTAAGGAAATGCATTATTACCTTGAAATTAGATTTCTACAAGTATTTCCTTGAATGAGAGCAGCAAGGTAGATTGTTCAGACTGTTCAGATAGTTTTAAAAGTGAATAAAACAAGCAAATAACAGGTGATATTTACTTAAGTTGTTACCTGGATATGTCAAACATTATGAGAGTTGCTTGTGAAGAATTCAAAAAAAAGAAAATACTGATCTGTAAACTAGGCATATTAGTACATGCCTGTAACCCCAGAACTTGGAAAGCTGATGATACAGGAGGATCATGTGCTTCAGGCCAACAGAGGTCAACAGGGTGCTATACTATCTGTCAAGAAAGAAAGAAATGAAAAGAGAGAAAAGAGATACTGACATGTATTTCATTTTAGCCTTGAGGCAGTCCTGTGAAAAAGCACTATTAGCATCATTTTTCTCCACAGATAGAGTATTGATACTTAGAGAAGTGAGGTCTCAGAACTCGTGTCATATAGAACTGAGACTAAAATAAATTCTCCTGACTACATAGGTGACACACTTTCTTCTCAAACGAACCCTACCCACCAAGGATTAGATTGGGATTATCAATTCATCAACCACAACCTGATTCTGGCTACACTATATTTACCTAAGCCTACTCTTGCCACCAATATTTTAAGGAAACCAGTGCACATCTACATTAAAAATAAATAATGTGTTGAGCTTTACTTGAAATAAAGAACCCAGAAAACCATGCAACAAATGGAGCTTGCATTGAGGCCCAGAAAGGTGTCTACATTCTCTAGAGATGGATAATATTCTCTACATACTAGCTCCACTTGGGTACCTGACTGACAGTTATTATAGCTGTTTTAGCCTTTGAGACTAATAGGTTATAGGAGAATTATTTCATAGTCAATGAGATCTGGTTCTATTAAATATTGACCCATGTATCTTTACAATAAATATATATTAAAATGATCCATGTTTCCCTCATTTTAAGAACCACAATATGTCTATGATACTCTTTAACAATCTCTCGATACCGAAACTGCTAAGTGCATAGGACTATACATAATGAAGCATAACAACATGAACCCCATGAATCAGAAACAAGAGGTTCTTTTTATATCTTGTATGTAGTTATTCTTTTTTTCCTCTTTTAATTTTCTGTACCTTGTGTATGTATATAAGTTATTCAGTCTTTGGAAAAGAAAGGGAATTATATAAATAGCAGGACAAAGGATTAAGTAATGCAACATCCATACTCATTTGACACTAAGTTGGAAATGAATTTTACAACTTGTGGGGAAGGGGAGTAGGGATGGGTAAGAGGGAGAAAATAGGGATGGGGTAACAGTGTTTAAAAACAAATGTACCCATTACCTTACTTATATAATCATAAACCCCAGGTCATCTCTTTTCAATAAAGATAAAACATTTTAAAATGTTTTCCTAAAAAATAAATTAAGCCAAAGGACAGTGGATGGAATCTGCTCAAGCTAAAGTAACAAGAATATTTCATGCTCAACTCAGTGACAGAGTTAAAACAGGTACTAAGTAAGTGGGGTGCCAGTGGCTCACCCCTCTAATCCTAGCTACTCAGGAGGCTCAGATCTGAGATAACTGTTCAAAGTCAGCCTGGGCAGGAAAGTCCATGAGACTCTTATCTCAAAAAAAAAAAACACAACAAAAACACCAGAAAATGGGAAGTGGCGCTGTGGTTCAAGTGTTAGAGCCCTACCTTTGAGCTGAAGAGTTTGGGGACAGCACCCAGGCCCAGATTTCAAGGCCCACTACTGACAAAAATAAAAAGGAAAAGGAAAGAAAACAGAAAACTGGTACTAAATAAATGCTAGAGCCCCTAATTCCTTTGATTTCCTCTTGTTACATGCAATCTTTGGGGAATGACACTGTTTGCCAAAACAGTGGCTCATGGGTCACCTAAATCAAAATCATATGAAAAGCTTGTAAAATGAACATTGTCTGAGTCCCAGACAAGAGATGCGTTTTCTGAATCTAGAGAAATAACCTCTCAGTAACAATCTGGATCTTAGACTCCCTCTGAGTTCCATTACTTCTTGTTGGAGCTGTACTACAAAAGATGCCATTTGCAGAGCAAGCAATTAAGAAAAGCAATTAAGAAAAGTGTCTTTGAATTCACACGTTATGGCTGCCCCCATGAGCTACACTCATATGACTGGGATATTCAGAGGTCAGAGAGTGGCTAAGATACAAAAGCAAAAATATTTGTCAGGGAAAAACTCATAAACACACAAAGTCATCTACAGACAGACAGCAGGAAAGGCAGGAAGTGGGAATACCTGGTAGGGCCTTGTTCCTTTGCATCTCATGATCTCTTCCCAAGGTTCATACTTAGCACCATCTCAAATTCAACCCTTCAACTACCTTGGTCACACAGTGAAATTATCCCTTCTGTTGTTTGGTTTGGAAATATGAGAAATAATTTCAATTTGACTATGTATAATTCCAAAGCAAATGAACAACATTTGAAGAGCCAAAGGGGAGAATCTTCACCCACCCTGACTCCAAAGGTCATGAAATCAGTTGTGTCACAGCAAGGAAGAACACAGCCAAATAGACACACAAGTCTATTTGGGGAAGAGAGGGAAGAGAGGCCTCAACCCAGAAGTAAGGTTTAGCTGTGCTCCTGAGACTCTAGTCTCCCATTTTCTATTTGAAAAGTAATTCCTTAAGCCTGAAAAAGAAGAAATTCCTAATGCATGAAGTCTGGTGCTGTTCCTAGGCCAGTCAGGAGCCTTCCATGCATAGATGGGTTTTACCCAACTGGACTCTTAAAGAGGAAACTGTAAAACAGGTCTTCCTACCATGGTGCATGATGTCAGTGTCAGCTCTACTAAACTGAACCCAATTCTCAGCCTCACTGTTTAAATATTCAGCAAGAACAAGAATGCAATTAGTGTTCTATGCAGTACTTAGAAAGCAATCTCATTCCATACTCATAAGCACCATAAAGACATCTCCGAAGAAGAAGAACAAGCAAACGCTGCCAGAATGCATTGTACAGAATAAAATCAGCTCCGGGCTTGAAGGACCATGCACTGCCACCTGGTGGTCACATGTAGGCAACAACAAACTCCCCGGAGGACCTGAGACAGGGCCTGACACAGGGCTTTTGGTGTGACCTATGGTGCTGCTTCATGAAGCTCTTTTCTCCCTGCTCACCCAGCAATTGCAGGGACTTTGAGTCCTGAGTTGATTTGGCAAAGAGGTAGGTCTCAAAACACATATGCTGCCTTTAAGACATGTACAATCTCTCCTGTGTTAAAACATTCACTTAGTTATATTAAAAACATATATTTAGTTGACAAATATTTTCAAATTGCCTACTAAGTGTGCAGATTTTTTTTCTGGTCATAGGGTATTGTCTATAGCAAAGACAGACATAATCTTTGCTTTCATGGTATTTATTTTGGGAGGACTGAGAACATCTATGTTAGTAATTAGGGCCACAGTTTACGAGGCAAGCAAGAGTGCCAGGTTCATACTGAATTATCCCCATAGATGTGGAAAGTAACGCCACTCTAAATAAGATGCTATCTGTGTTGGAAGTGTTGCAAAGGCCATGGAATCAAGGCCTCCATTTGTAGAGGTGACAGAAGGGGGCTCCTGTGTCAGGATGACCCTTTATGTCTATGATCTCTACAAGTGATTTAATCTTTCTGTGTCTTTGGTCCTCCTCCTAATGAACATTGTAAAACTAGTTGTGATCCAGGTGCTGAAAGCTCATCCTTGGAATCATGGCTACTCATGAGGCGGAGATACAAGGAACAATGGCTCAAAGCCAACCTGGAAAGATAAGTCCAAGAGACTTCATCTCCAAAGCAACCAGCAAAAAGCAAAACAGGGGATAGGTCTCAACTGGTAGAGCACCAGTCAAGTGAACAAACTGGATAAGCATTTATGAAGACATGAGTTCAAACCGCAGTACTAGCAAAAAAAGAAAAAGAAAAAGAAAAGAAAAGAAAAGAAAAGAACTCTGTCGATTTGTGGTGGCTTGGCAGGCTTGTTTCAGGTTGGCAAGAGAAGGTGGAGTTCATTTAGAGGTGGCAATGGGGTATTGCTCCATAAACCACTGCTCCTTGTCCCTCTGCTTCTCATTTTTATCTAGAGAAGGTAAAATGTGATCTTCACACTGCTACAGAACACATGGATCTGTGTTTTTGCTTTCGGGTTGTTCTTTTGTGTTCTTTTGGAAGATGGCACATTCCACATTGTCACATTTCCCTCTCCTTTAGCACATCAAGGAACAAGCTAAGATGTAATTGTCATGCTAAGTCACTGGGAAGGGCATGTGAAGACCCCTGCAACCTGAGTGATAAGGCATGACCGTATCCAAGAAACATTAGTTGTTCATTCAAACATTACTGTTCATCCTTCACTGTGACTTCTGATTATTGATTCATGCCTACTGATTAATAACATAATTACAAGTACAACTACTACTACTTTGTGTGCATTTAGCCTCAGGCAACAAAACCCTAAAACTCATGAGCTTAGTTTACCATGAATCATATGCAAGATATTTGGGATACTGTTCTGAAACTGGTCCTATTTGGAATCAAGACATGTAATGCAAGTAAAGTGCTCCCAAGATACTATGAGTGACTGAGTGAGGGTTCTGGCACTCTGCTCCCTTTTCCCTCTCCCTCAACAATACTGTTGTTTGGTATGCCAGTACTATGACTTGAACTCAGAGCCTCAAACTCTCACTTGACTTTTCTCCTCACGACTGGCACTCTTCCACTTGAGCAATACCTCCCTTCCACATCTAGCTATTTGCTGGTGAATTCAAGAGTTACTTGGGATTTGCCTGCCTGGACTAGCTTTGAACCATGATCCTCATATCTTAACCTACTGAAATAGCTAGGATTGGCTATAAGTGGCTGGTGTCATCACACCTGTTCTGTTCCTTAAATGTGGGAGATATTATGAAGATGGAAGGAAGAGGCATCAAATCCCAGGAGCAGAGAGTAAAGAAAGGTGAAGGTCATGGATATAATTAATGAGCCAGGCAGAGAAGACATATGAATGAACAAGTATACCATGGAAGTGATAGAGGCCAGCCCTGAGAGGACAACCACCAATCACAGCCCATTATTGTTTAGTGGACTACACACATGCTAGGACCACCACCAATCACAGTGCAATACTTCTTAGGGCAATGCTTCCATGCTGGCCAGCTCTGCAGATATCCCAAGAGAAGCCAAAACTCTACAACTCACACTACACTTCCAATTTCTCCAGCCACGCTTTGTAGACACAAAGCAAGTAAACTAAGACTGTTCAGCCACAGGTTTCCTGTTTGACACTCTCATCTAATTAATCATCCAATTGTCTCTTTTAAATAAATAGTCACTTTTAAAATAAAATAAAAAGGAACATCGAATTTCATAAGGAAAATGACACAGTCAAACAGTTTATAAAGCAGTCTGAAGAACAAGATGCATATTAAATCACAGAAGTGCTAGGTATTTATTTTTCATGTACCATTTTTTAAATTCTCATACAGCTTGCTATAAAGCTGGTATTTGTGCATAGCCTCAACCACAGTGGCGTGGCAGAAAATATCTCACATATGATTAACCTCTATAGTTTTCTAGACAGCAAGTGACAATGTCAGAAACAAATAACATAAATAAAACCACAGCAACAATACAAACTGAAGGTGTTAGTTTAAGAAAGAAATACAACCCTGATGGATGGATCAAAAGGCACTGTGGAGGGACTGGGAATGTGGCTTAGTGGTAGAGTACTTGTCTCCCATTCATGAAGGCCTGGGTTCAATTCCTTAGCATCACATAAACACAAAAAGCTAGAAATGGTGCTGTGGCTCAAGTGGTAGAGCCCAGAGAATAGCTTTGAGCACAGCCCAGGTCCTGAGTTCAAATTCTAGGACCAACAACAACAAAAAAAGCACTGTGGAAAAAAACAAAAGATACATTTAAAATGCATAATTATTATTAGTAGTAGTCGTAGTAGTGATTCTACAAGGAACTTACAGATGGAATAGTTATGCAGTTAATGTAATGAGATTTGGGACCATAATTATCTTTAAGTAGGAGAAAGGAATTCTGGAGGAGCTTAATTACCAATCTAAAACTCCTGCTGGGATTGAGGAAGTTTGCCTTCTAGCCCCATCTTGAGAGCTAGCCCATGACTTGGAAAAGTTACTTTGTCTCTAAATTTCCCTGGTTGCTTAATCTCTCCTTGCAGGTTGTTTGTTGGTGGTTGTTTTTCTAATGATTAAAACAAATAGCTAGCAAATCTAACATGTAGAATAATCAAGGAAAAGACTCAGTGTGACACTGAAGAAAGCCAGGAAGGAAGTGACATTCTGCCACTGCCTTCCACCTGGGGTATTGGAGTCCTTTGTAACAGCTTTCAAGAAATTGTCCAGGGACTGAAGGCCTGAGGCTGGAGACCAGGGACTGGAGCCTGTTTGCTGAGCCTGTATTTGCACTTGAGGAGCTCATGTGGAGAGAAAGGGACAATTTCCATGAGAAGCTGTGCATTCATACTTACCATCTCATTTAAACTTTTCTTATCATCATGATCATTTTTCAGTACTACAGATGGGATTCAAGGACTCTCCTACATTTCTACTTTGAGCTACGTCCCACAGACCCTTCTGTTTTCAAGAACCTTGCTATTTCTATATAGAAAGGCATCAAACTTGTGATAGTGCTCTCTGCCTGCTGAGTAACAGTAAAAACAGGCATGAACATTTATTTCTTTTATGCCTACTGGGGCATAAATGCCGCATCCACCTCGACCAGCAAGGAAGACACGACCCGGGATTCTTCTCAAAGCAGTTTATTCAGGAACCTTGTTTGCTAGCTTCTCCTGCTTCTCCCTCGCCCCGCACCCGCACTCTGGTTATAAGCCTCCTGGATGGCCAATCCCGAAGTGCCACGTGGCAAATACCAATAGGGTCACAAACACAGAAGCCAGCCAGTAGCCAAGCCATAGCCATATAAGGAGTTGTTTTTCACAAAGAGCACTCGCCATCGGGAAGGCGGAAGGCGGAAGCCAGCGCCATTTTAGGTCATGGCCGTGCCATGCGGCCCCGCCATCTTTGGTCGGCTCCCGCAGCTCTCCACACATGAACTCAGAGGTTCATGCCTAGCTTTGTCTGCCAGGTTTAACCCTGAACCATGATCCTTTCAACTGATCCTTTCTTGCTCATAGCTAACATTCTACCACTTGAGCCAGTCCTACAGCCTAGTGTTTTGCTGGTTAATGGGAAATTGAGTATGGAGGACTTTTCTTTCCAGGTTGACCCTGAACCTCAATTCTCTAGGTCTCAAACTCCTGATAGGTAGGGTTACAGGTGTGAGTTGACAGTCTGCTTAGCTAAATTTTTTTTGGTGCCAGTGCCAGGACTTGAACTCAGGGCCTCGGCATAGTACATGAGCTTATTTTGCTCAAGGCTATCATTTCAACCACAGTTTTACTTCTGGCTTTTTTCACAGTTTAGTAGATATGAGATTCTCACAAACTTTCCTGTCCTGCTGGCTTCGTATTGCAATCCTCAGTTCTCAGCCTCCTGAGTAGTGGGGATAACAGACATGAGTCACTGGCACCTGGCTGTAAACATACTATTTTTTTTTTTTGGGTCCGGTAGTGGGGCCTGAACTCTGGGCCTGGGCGCTGTCCCTCAGCTCTTCAGCTCAAGGCTAGCGCTCTACCACTTGAGCCACAGCGCCACTTCCGGCTTTTTTTCTTTTTGCTTATGTGGTGCTGAGGAATTGAACCCAGGGCCTCAGGCATGCAAGGCAAGCGCTCTACCACTGAGCCACCTTCCCAGCCCCTACTATTTTTTTAAAAGAAGTCTGTATCCTCTTGATTTCTGGGTCCTAGGTCTCCAAGCCAGTTCATCACTACCTTTGAAAGAAACCATTTTTTAGACAAAGAATGATGCTTTCTTTGCCATTCTAAGTAGTGCCACATAGAATTTTCCTCTGAGATAAGAGCAACAGAGCCCTGGGAACTGGAAAAGGTGGAGACACAGACACACTAAGCAACATACCCCAATCATGGAGCTAGGCAGATGGCTGCCACAGTCTGGCTGTGACACCAACACCACACCCAGCTCCTCCCTGTCCAAGAGCAAAAACTCCCCTCCATCTCCCTGAGATCAAAGGGGATTTGGTGTAATTGTTCTAATTTCTCATGGGCCACTTTTCACCCTACTGCATGTGTCTAATTAGGACAAGAAGGAAGGAAAGAAAAAAATGACACTTTGCAGCTGGCGGAGAGGAAGGGGGAATGAGAGAAGGGTTAATTGCCTCCTAGCTGTCAGACCTGTAATTATATTCAGTTTGTGGATTCCAGCCTTCTTTTGATGATGTGAAACAAATCTCCAAATACAGCCACACTTCTGCTGCATGTGCCTTTGTGTTGAAAGTAAAGTGGCCTCGACACAGCCTGGGCTAAACTGCACGTTCTTGGCTAGTGGCCAATTGTAACTAAGTTTCTCATTGCTGGGGTTAAACTGCTTGCTTCAGTGTTCTAAAAGAAAGTGAATGGGGCTGTGCAATTGGGCCATTAGAGTGATCTCAACCCACACCGCAGGAATCAGAACAAAGTTAAGACAAGTAAACCCACAGAGTCATGAGAAATAGTACTTGATGCCCTAAGAAGCTAAGTACTTAGAGAGTGCATTGCAAAAGAGGCAAAGATGGCCTCTCAAGGCCATGCATGCTCACCCACTTCTCCAGGCTACTTACATAAGGTGGTGCCTGCACATGTGACTCTAGGTTACATGTAAATGCTGAAACAGCCGAATCCCACTGTGGGACAAGTATAGGCCCCAAGCCCCTGCAGAAGCTGTGGTGAAACAGCTTGGCTTACTCCACTTACTCTACAGGTGGAAAGAAATATCTAGTAATCAGAGACCAAACAAAGGATCACAGGACCTGCCACTCCTACGAATAAGAATATATTTCAGGTTTTCTTCCCTCCTGGTTATAGCCAAATTCCATTTCCTTGCCCACACTGTGGAATGGTTTCCAAATTCCTTTATTTCACTTCAGAACTTCCCACATGGTGTTGACCTGACTTCTTTGTTTTGTTTTGTTTTTTAATAAGCTTTTTTTTGTGTGAAAATACTGTACAGAGGTGTTACAGTTACAAGAGCAAGGTAATGAATGCATTTCTTATCAAGCATTGTTGCCTCCTCCTTTGTTTCCCCTTCCAATAACTTCCCATACACCCCCCCACCCCCGTGCCAAAGTTGTAAAGTTTGTTTTTTGCAATAATGACTTGTACATCTCATTGTTGCAATGGGTCCACCTGTATTATTATTTAAACATTTCGTTTTTTCCTTTCCCGTCCCCAAATTATATCAACATCGAATACAGTGAAAACAGGGGTTATACCATGGGGGAGGAACATACAAAGCAACAAAAAAATCACATGGTACCTTAAACTATGTTAGAAACAATAGCAAGAAAGAAAAAAACCACTTGTGTCCATATCTTGGGGTTCATTTCACTTAACTTCATCTTATCTGGTCATATGTACATAGCTTTTGACCTTTTCTACTTGTCCCAGACATTTACTAGTTATTGTAAATAAGGGAAACCATGAGACCTATGTTTCTTTTGGCCTAGTTTACTTCACTTAATATAATTTTTAACAAGGCTTTCCATTTCCTAACAAATGGGGTGATGTCATTCTTTCTGATGGAGGCATAGAATTCCATTATATACATATTATATATTATATATGTAATATATAATGTATATAATATATATCATACTTTCTTGATCCATTCATCCATTGAGGGGCATATGGTTTGGTTCCTGACTTCTTGTACTATTTTCTCCTTAGGCTACTTGTTCTTCCCCTCATGGTTATGATGATATTCCATTTCCTTGCTCACACTCTGGACTGGTTTCTAAACTCTCCTTTATTTCGCTTCAGAACTTCCCACATGTTGTTGCTCTGACTTTTTGCACTACTTCCTCCTAAGGCTACTTGTTCCCAGTTACTAATGTCTTTTCATCATTTAGGTCTGGATCCTGGCAGCTCATTCTAGCTAATCTTCCCTCCTTTCTCAGTCTGGTATAGGTGCCTCTGCTATGAGCTCTGGGGTGTCCTAAATTATTCTGTTTCTGTTCTGTTCTATCTGTTCTCTCAGGCTCTCTGCATAACTCTACCAGTGTCTTCACAAGCACATGTGCAAGTGTCCACACCTGGAAGTGAGCATCTCTTGAGGTGGAAGAGGCAGCATGCTGTAGAGTTGGAAGTGCCCCATTCCTCAGCCCCAACTTCTGTGTGTGTGTGTGTGTGTGTGTGTGTGTGTGTGTGTGTGTGTGTGTGTGTGTGTCTCATACTAAAAGTCAGTATCGATTCTTCACATGGCAAATGAGTAACTTAAGTGGGTTCACTACCTCCACCTATGTTCTTCTGCAACTGATTATCAATGGCTGAATGTCAGGATGATGCTTTATAAGAGCGGTCTTGTCACCACTCTGCTCAAGGCTCAATGGTGTTTTAGTTTATTAGCAGTAATGCCCTCAGGATACCCTATGCCTCCAGGATCCATCATAGCATACTCATCTCTGCCACTACTCAGCCCTCACATCCCTTCCATCCCTTTCCCCTCACATTCACAGGCTTTGTCCTATTTTCATAAACCCTTCTTCCCTGATAGACACTCTCCCCAATCCAGTAGTCACATGACTCATGCCCCTCTTTTTCATATCTATGATGTGCCTCTCTCAAGAAGCACTACTGATATCTGGCACCAGTGTCTCATGTACCTAATCCTAGCTACTCTGGAAGCAGAGATCTGAGGGCCCCATTTCAAAATCAACCTAGGGAGAAAAGCTCCAGAGAGGAGAGTATCATCTCCAATTAGCCAACCAAATGCTGGAAGTGAACATGTTTCTCAAATGCTATACTATCAGCCTTGAGTAAAAAACCTAATGGACAGCACATGTCCTAGTTTTCAAGCCCCCAGCACTAGCAATAAAATAAAATTAAAATAGAAAGCCAGGTACCAGTGGCTCATGTCTGAAATCCTAGCTACTCAGGAGATATCTGAGGATCATGATTTGGAGGTATCTGAGACAGGAAAAAAAGTCCATGAAATAATTTTCTTCAATCACCCTCCAAAAAGGCAGAGCAGATCCTCTAAGGAGGATCCATCTCTAAGGCAGAGTACAAGGAGAAAGTTGAGGAAGAGAAGTAAATGCAGCTGGGCACCAGTTGCTCATGCCTTAAATCCTTGTCCCTCAGGAAGCTAAGATTTGAGGTTGACAGTTTGAAGACAGACTGGGCAAGAAAGCCCATGAAACTCTTATCTCCAATTGACCATAAAAAGCTAAAACTCTGCTGTAGCTCAAGTGGTAGAGCCGCAACCTTAAGGAGTGAAGGCTAAGGGACAGCACCTAAGCATGAGTTCAAGCTCCAATATCAGCATGAAAGAAAAAGAAAGTAAAGGACAGGAAAAAAAACTGTTAAGAATACCATTATGTGGTCAGCTCTGTGCACACATCATCCACTGACCCAAGGTAGCAGAGGTGGCTTCAGGTTCTCTGTGAGAAAGAGAAAGATGAGCTGGGCACTGGTGTCTCACCCCTGTAATACTAGGAACTCAGGAGGCTGAGATCTGAGGATCACGGTTCCAAGCCAGCCTGTGCAATAAAGTCCATGAGACTCTACAATTAACCACCAGAAAATCAGAAGTGGGGCTTTGGCTCAAGTGGTAGAGGGCTTGCCTTGAGCTGAAGAGCTGAGGAACAACGCCCAGGCCCAGAGTTCAAGCTCCACACCAACTCCCCCAATGACAAAACAACAAGAACACCAACAAAAGAAGCAGATAAGGCCCCTACCACTCTCTGAGACTATTTCAGGGCTATGCAATGATCTGTTGCTTGTGGAAAGCTTGAAAGAACTGTTGGCATTACACTGATCTCACAAAACACTCTCGGATAACAATGCAGTCTCTTGTAGAGACCAGAAAAACACATCATTCACAGAGAATAAATGTGCTGGCCTGGTGCTGGAGTGGGCAAGGTTGGAAAGGGTAAGCAGTCCTTCCATCAGCATTAGTCATTACAGAGTAATAATCAGCACCTCTGTCACACACAATGCCATTTCACAAGGAAGCAAAAGATTTTACACTTTCACTTTCATTTTCAACATGACATTCCTGGATCTGAACCCAAAATAACATGCTGGGATTCTATAGACAAATACACACACACACACACACACACACACACACACACACACACACAGACACACACACAAACACACACACACACACACACACACACGTATTCAAAAATTACACATTAGGAACTCAAGTTCTTGACCACTTCTAAATTGATGAAGCCAACAAAAGTGACAACCGAAAAACAAAGCTCTCTGCCTCCAGCCCCAAACTGAGCAACCCAAACTGCAAAAGTCCTGGTGCCACCACCAAACATAGCATGTGTGCAGTCTGCATGCCTACCCTCTTACACAACTCCACAGCAAGAGGTGTCAGATTTACAAAGTCAAATTATTTTATTTTATTGTCAGTTGTGGGGGCTGAACTCTGGGCCTGGGTGGTGTCCCTCAGTTCTTCAGCTCGAGGCCAGTCCCCTGCCACTTGAGTCACAGTGCCACTTTTGGCTTTTTTCTGCTTATGTGGTGCTGAGCAATCGAACTCAGAGGCTCATACATGAAAGGCAAGCACCCTACCACTGAGCCAACTTCCCAGCCCAAGTCAAATTATTTTTAATGTGATATGTCAGCTCTTTTCTTTCAAAAGCTTTCAGTAAATAAATATTCTGGGAATTTTATCAGTTAGCTATATTTTCTAGTAAGATGTGTGTATATAAACACATATGTATATATTTTCATATGTGTTTATGTTTACACATATGCATATATTTACATAAGAACAATTGCCTATAGTTATGTACATATATGAAAAATAACTGCATATATACAAGCATGTAAACTTACATATAGGTGAGTTTATATATGCGTATATAAATAGACACACATATGAAGAGAGAATAATATACATACCAAGTGAATATTTTTCTATTTTCATCATTTATAATTGATTATTGTGGTATATATACACATCTATTAATTATTATTATTACTCTTTTTTGGGGGGAGACGGTCATGGTGTCTGAACTCTGGGCCTGGGTGGTGTTCCTCAGCTCTTCAGCTCAAGGCTAGCGCTCTACCATTTGAGCCACAGCGCCACTTCCGGCTTTTTTTTTGTTTTTGCTTATGTGGTGCTGGGGAATCGAACCCAGGGCCTCAGGCATGCAAGGCAAGCTCTCTATCACTGAGCCACCTTCCCAGCCCTTATTATTACTCTTTTAGGGAGGTGGTCATGGAGCCTGAACTCTGGGCCTGAGCACTGTCCCTCAGCTCACTGGAGCCACAGTGCCACTTCCAGCTTTTTC
This sequence comes from Dipodomys merriami, assembly GCF_024711535.1. NCBI lineage: Eukaryota > Metazoa > Chordata > Mammalia > Rodentia > Heteromyidae > Dipodomys > Dipodomys merriami. Next base: position 50,467 of record NW_027202463.1, on the reverse strand, counting down.
TGCTTATTTGGTGCTGAGGAATCCAACCCAGGGCCTCATGCATGCAAGGCAAGCAATCTACCACTGAGCTACCTTCCCAGCCCCTTATTACTCATTTTGCTCAACTTTCTTTTTCTTTTTCCTTTTCATTGCCAGTCCTGGGCAGTGTCTCTGAGACTCTGTTCCCAAGGCTAGGGCTCTACCACTTGTGCCACAGCACTACTTCCAGCTTTTTCTGAATAGTTTATTGCAGATGAGTGTCTTGTGGAATTTTTTGCCTGGATTGGCTTCAAACTGTAATCCTCAGATCTCAGATTCCTGAGTATTTAGGATTATAGGCATGAGACACTGGCACTTGTCTCTTTTGTTTTTGAATTTTGTGCCAGTATTGGGGCTTGAACTCAGAGCCTCATTCTCTCCCTTGGCTTTTTTGCTCAAAGCTGACTCTTACCATTTTACCACCTGGACCATGGCTTCTGAAGAGATTTTGCTTGTAAATTGGAGATAAGGCTCTCACAAACTTTCCTACACAGACTGGCTTTGAACTGCAATTCTCAGATCAATTGTAGCCTCCTGAGTAGTTGGATTACAGGTTTGAGCCACCAGCACCCAGTTTTAGAATTTTGTAAGTATCAATGTTTTCTAGTCATGGGTGCGAGAAAACACTTGCAATCCAAGCTACTCAGGAGGGTTAGATCTGTGGATGTGATTTAAAGCCAGCCTGGGTAGGGAAGTCTGTGAGACTCTTACCACCAATTAACCACCAGACAACCAAAAGTGGCACTGTGGCTCAAAGTGAGAGAGTGCTGTCATTGAGCCAAAGAGTTCAGGGAAAGCACCCAAGCTGATTTCAAGCCTCATGACCAACAACAACAACAACACAACAAAAATGTCTAGCTGAAGATTTTGCTCCATGGTAGACACTGATAAATGATGAATCAAATAAATGATGAATCATATAATAGAGCTGGCAGGTGGGTGTATATAGATGGCAGTTTTTATGTTGCTTTATTGGCCTCTCTCTATGGGAAAAGGTTGATGAAGAGATGACCAGTGCAGTTTTCAGCACAGGGCTTCTTGTTGTGGGCAAGGAGGAGGAGGCCTGACTTCGGCCTTCCCAAACAATGACCCTTACTAAGCCTTTATTATGGCTTCCACTTCCTTCTCACTGTCTCCACCTACCTGCTCTGCCTTTAAAACCCATGCCTATGAAAAACTCCTTTTTTTGCTAAAGCCATTTAGACTTGAGTTTCTGTTGCTTGCCACCAATTCCGACCAAGTTACAGATAAACCTACTTTGAAAAGTGTCAGGAGAAGACTCCTATCCAACAGATTCCTAACTTAAAATCTAAGTGTCACTTTCACTGAATTAGTGACTCTAACTACAAAGAATAGAGACTTGGTGATGGAATAATTTCGAGGCAATTTAAAACAACAACAACAAAAACAACTATATCATCTATCTATCTATCTATCTATCTATCTATCTATCTATCTATCTATCTATCTATCTATCTATCTATCTATCTATCTATCTATCTATCTATCTATCTATCTATCTATCTATCTATCTATCTACACATATATGCTCAGAAGTCATCAGTTGCAGCCAGGCACTGGTGGCTCATGCTGTAATCCTAGCTGCTCAGAAGACTGAGATCTGAGGATCATGGTTCAAAGCCAGCCTAAAAAGGGAAGTCTATGAGACTTCTATCTCCAATTAACCACCAGCAAGCTGTTAAGTTGAGTTGTAGCTTAAATGGTAGACCTCCACGCTCAAGATAAAAGCTGAGAAGTGGTGTCCAGGCTGTGAGTTCAAGCCTTAGTTCTAGCATCAAAAAAAATAAAAAAGGAAGTTAGGAGCTGGAGGTTAAAAAAAATGGAGCTTGGGCAAGAAGTAAATGTGTTCTGAGAAAGCTCTCTTAAGAGAGTAACACATCCTTAAATCTAAAACAATTTTTGGTCATGGGCTGCTTTTTTACACTGAGTGCCCAAGGTCTAATTATGGAGGATTGAGCTTCCAATTTAAAGCAGTGCATTCCACTTTGTGAAAGAAACTGCTGGTTTCTGAAAGACTCACAATGAATAACGCCACGGTGAAATTTTCTTTGTAAGGAAATGCCTGACTCCATAGGGTCCATGGAATAAAATTAATTTCCACAATTGCTACAAGCACTTAACAGACACACCTTTCAAGAGGAAAGTTTAGCAATTATGAAGGGAGTGCCACTTTTATATATTGAGTCTGCAGGTCTGCAAATTTCATGTTGGAAATGTTGACATAATTTTGCACAGATTATAGTTATGTGGCCTATTTTGTTTACAGGTTTCTGGCATAAGAAATTTTAAAAATAGTTTTACATATGACTTCCAAAATAAAATGTGGATTCAAGTATGGTTTTGAGATGGGTCCTCTGTGCAGATTTCTGAAAACAAGATGGTAAATAAACAACTGAACAATTACTTGGTAACTGAGTCAGAACTGAGAACAGGAATGCCTCATCTGAATTCTATGAGGAAGTGCATCATGGTTGATTATTAATATCTGTCATGTCATAGAAATTAGAATGCAACTTAGTTCTTGCTATCCTATGTCATCCACAACTAATAAAGGCTTGCAGGTTCCATTTCTGCACTTGCACAATCACTCTTACATATTCTCAAATAATTACATTGGCATTTGGCCATTATTGTAGAAATAAAAAGCAATGACTTGGCATACTTTGAAAAATAATGCTTACTTTCTGATGGCTGTTTTGATTGATACCTAAGCTGCCAGTGACTTTTCCAAGGAAACTGCTATTTACCTCAATCTAATATAGGTCAATGTGGTGGGTGATGACTTATGACTTTTATTCTTAGGGAGATAGATTTTGTGTTCACGTGCCAGTACTAGGGCTTGAGCTAAGGGCCTGGGTGCTGTCCATTAGCTTTTGGTTTAAGGCCAGCACTTTACCATTTGAGCCACAGCTCACTTCCTGCTTTTTACTGGTTAAAGGGAATAAGAGTCTCATAGACTTTCCGGCTCTCGTTGCCTTCCAGCTACAGTTCTTTGATCTCAGCCTCTTGATTACTTAAGATCACAGGTGGAATTAGTCATTAGTGAAGCATTATTGAAGCACTTTTTTTCTGAGAAAAACTGTTATATAGACTTTAAACTTCTTAGACATTCCACGTTCTCCCAACCCTTGGCTCTGCACTCAAGTACTAATGATTTGAGCTTCAGTGTCTTCATCTATATTCTGAAGAGACCTGGTAGCTCTGATAACACTCCATTGGAATAATGTATGTTAAAAAATGCATTGGAAATTGAGAAGTACTATAAATATGAAAAACTTCTGAATGACTTGCTGAATAAAGTTAAGAGATCACTCAATTACAGAGTCCCAAAGCAACATCTATTTCACTTATAATTAAGTGAACTCAATTGTGCCATAGAAAGATGAAAATTCAGCCAGGCTCCGATGGCTCATGCCTGTAATCCTAGCTACTCAGGAGGCTGAGATCTGAAGATCATGGTTCAAAGCCAGCTCAGGGAGGAAAGTCCATAAGATTCTTATCTACAATAAAGCACTAGAAAACCGGAAGTGGTGCTGTGGCTCAAGTGGTACAGTGTTCGCCTTAAGCTGAAGAACGCAGTGACAGTGCCCAACCCCAGGGTTCAAGCCCCATGACTGAACAAAAAAAAAAAAAAAAGGAAACATGAGAACTCAGGTCAGCTTTACATCTTGGACATGCATAATGCCTTCAGCTTGACTATATTTATGGGCTTATCGAACCACTGTATGGGCCTCTGAGAGCACTATTCCTGAAACTTTTTATACTCTTTCTTTTATAAAAATGTTCTTAGCTGAGCATCAGTAGCCCATGGTTATCTCAATAGATGCAGAAAAGCAGTTGACAAGATCCAACACCCCTTTATGATGAGGGTTTTGGAAAAAATTAAGAATCCAGGCAACATTCCTCAATACAATAAAGGCTGTATATGACAAACCTACAGCCAGCATTATACTTAATTGTGAAAAACTAAAGCCATTTACTCTTAACGCAGGAATGATACAAGGATGTCTACTTTCTCCACTTCTCGTCAATTTAGTATTAAAATGCCTACCTACAGCAATAAGACAAGATGAAGACATAAGAGGGATCTAAATAGGAAAAGATGAAGTAAAACTCACCCACTTTGCAGATGACATGATCTTGTATTTAAAGAAGGCCATGGACTCCACTATCAAATTACTCAAGCTGATTCAAAACTTTGGCAAAGTAGCAGGGTATAAAATTAACCCTCAAAAATCAATGGCTTTTCTGCATGCCAACAATGAGAAAAGCATGGGTGAAATCAGGAAAGCAACTCCATTTGTAATAACCCCACAAAAAATACCTAGGAATTAACTTAACCAAAGAAGTGAAGGACTTCTATGATGAAAACTTTAAAAACCTGAAAAAGGAAATCAAAAGAGAATTTAAAATGTGAAAAACCTCCCATGCTCCTGGATTGGAAGGATCAACATCATCATCGTGAAAATGGCAATACTTCCAAGGCTATTTTCAAATTCAATATGATACCTATCAATATTCCAACCTCATTCTTCAAAGAAATAGAAGAGGCAATCCAACAATTCATATGGAACAATGAAAGACCCCGAATAGTCAAAATGATCCTTAACAGAAAGAACAATGGTGGAGGAATATCAATACCAAATTTCATTCTCTACTACAAAGCCATAGTAATCAAAACAGCTTTGTACTGGCACAATAACAGACGGCAGGCCAAATGGAATAGAATTGAAAACCCAGAAATGCACCTACAGACCTATAGCCTTCTAATCTTCCATAAGGGAACTAAATAAATAGAATAAAGACAGCCTCTTTAGTAAATGGTGCTGGCAAAATTGGTTACTCACTTATGGAAAACTAAAACTAGCTCCTTATATATCACCCTGCTCTACAATCAACTCCAAATGGATCAAAGACCTCAAAGTCAAAGCAGACACTCCTAAAACATTACAGGTTGGAATAGGAGAAACCCTAGGTCTCCTTAGCACAGGCCAAAATTTTCTTAGTAGACACCCAGAAATACAACAAATTAAAGAAATGTTGGACAAATGGGATTGCATGAAATGCCAGAGCTTCTGCATGGCAAAGGACATAGCTAGTAAGATCAATAGAAAGCACACAGATTTGGAGAAGATCTTCACTAGCCATACAACGGACAAGGTCTCATATCTAAAATATACCTGGAACTCAAAAAATTAAATCTCCCAACAACAAATCCTTAAAGAACGACTGCACAATATATAAATGGGCTAAAGACTTACAGAGAAACTTCTCTGAAGAGGAAAGAAGGATGGCCAATAGACACATGAAGAAATGTTCAACCTCCATAGCCATAAAAGAAATGCAAATCAAAACAACATTGAGATACAACCTCACTCCAGTTAGAATGGCTAAAATCAAGAACTCTAATAAAAACAGATGCTGGAGGGGATGTACACAGAAGGGAACCTTACTGCATTGTTGGTGGGAGTGTAAACTTGTTCAACCACTTTGGAAAGCAGTATGGAGGTTCCTCAAAAGGCACCACATAGAGCTTCCCTATGACCCAGCAATCCCACTTTTGGACATTTACCCAAATGTTCCCAAACAAGACCAAGCTAAAGCTACCAGCACGACTATGTTTATTGCAGCATTATTTACTATAGCTAAGATATGGAGCCAACCCAGATGCCCCTCAGTAGATGAATGGACAAGAAAATGTGGTATATATACACAATGGAATTCTATGCCTCTATCAGAAAGAATGACATTGCCCCATTTGTTAGGAAATGGAAAGACTTGGAAAAAATTATATTAAGTGAAGTAAGCCGGGCCCAAGGAAGCATATGTCCCATAGTTTCCTTTATTTGCAATATCTAATATATGTCTGAGTCAAGCAGAAAAGGTCAGATAAGTTGATGTTAGGGAAATGAATCTTAAGATATGTATTCACATGTTTTTTTTCTTTCATTCGATTGTTTCTAACACATTTATAAGATTATTTCTTTGTAGCTTTGTATGTCCCTTCCCCACAGTATAACCCCTGCTTTCACTCTATTTGATGTCGGTATAATTTAAATAGGGATACAGGCGGACCCATTGCAACAATGAGATGTACAAGTCATTATGTCGAAAACAAACTTTACAACTTTGGTGCGGGGAGGGGGAGGGGAGGATTGGGGGGAGGATGGGAAGGGATGGGAAGGGGGAAAAAAAAGAACTAACCAGCACTATGGTTTGGTTGTGTGCTCACTGTGTGGAGGGGGTGGCCTGGCCTTGTGCTCACACTCACTGCCTCTCCAGCGCGGGTGAAGCCTGGATTCTACTCCAACAAAGTGAGAAGGAACCTAGGAAGGAGACAGTTCACATCCTGACAGCTTCCTAAGCCAACCCACCCCCTGATGGGCCAGGTCAGTGATGAGAAGGAACGGCTGTCCACTGCCTAGCAAGGCAGTGGAAGTGGCTCTTCCCCGATCTCAGCGCCATGGCCAGCATATCATGGGTAGCTAAACCCAAAGGTGAAAAATTCCCCTCATTTGCAGGGAGTAGTTTTTGAGACAAGGAAAGATGGCCAGATGCAAAGTAATGAAGAAAAGATTTCTGCATTTCAATAACTCCCTTTCCATCTTCTCCTGCCCCTCCCCGAAAGGACTGAAACCTTTCCAACTGGAATGGGGACCTGTCTATACTCTGAGCCAAGGCAGAATTAAATAAGCCATTGTGCCATGTGCTCATGGGTAATTAGGCATGCAATTAGACATTTCCTGTCTGGGCTGGTGTTGAACCATGGTCTTCAGATCTCAGCCTCTCTGAGTGGTTAGGATAACAGGCAATAGCCAACATACCCAGCAGAAATATGTTATTTAAAACACTGTGGACAGCCGTTCCTTCTCATCACTGACCTGGCCCATCAGGGGGTGGGCCTCTGATTGCAGCCAGTGATCCCTGATTCAAGCTGTAGCCTAAAGTCTAACCTGAACTGAAGACTTACAGACACTCCCTCACTTACCAAAGCTACTTACCACTGTCGTCTCAGGTGATTCTCATATATAGTAAAGTTAGAGACCTCCTGCCTTGAATAGCAAATGGATGGATGTGGTATTGATTGTGAAAACTGCTCTGAAAACCTTACAGCCCCTATGTTCTCAGTTTTAGCTACACAGTCAAGTTACCTACTGGGTAGATTTTAAAAGCTTCCCACTGCCAAGACCCAATCCCAGGCTGTGTCATCAGAAGCCCTTGGGCTAGGCCGAAGGTAGCTATGTTATTTGAGGGCTGTCTGGTGGATTCCAGCATTTGGCCAGGTTGGTGAGGTTTGGTTTTATACTTGGGTATAATGTGGTTGCAGAAATTGTGTGTGTGTGTGTGTGTATGTGTGTGTGTGTGTGTGTGTGTGTGTGTGTGTGTGTGTGTGTGTGTGTTTCTGTTTGTCTGTGTCTCTGTGTTGGTCCCGGGTGCTATCACTGAGCCTCTTTGAGCTCAAGGCCAATGCTCTACCACTTGAGCCATAGTGCCACTTCTGGTTTTTGAGTGGTTAATTGGAGATAAGAGTCTTACAGGGAATTTTCTGTCCAGGCTGACTTTCAGACTTCAGTCTCCTGAGTAGCTACAGGCAGGAGCCACTGGTGCTGGCTGGCTGTAGAATTTTAGGAAGGAGGTATGTAGCTTTGGTAAGAACTAATAGTTCTTTGTGTTCCTTGCAGGTCAGTCTACTGCAAATATTTTTTTCTCCTTGTTGAACAAAGGGCAATCTCTGTTCCTTTGCCTCTTGTTGTTGTGGTTGTTGTTGTTGTTGTGTGTGTTGATCCCAGTGCTTGAACTCAGGGCCTGGGAGCTGTCCCTTTTGCTCAAGGCTAACACTCTACTTCTTGAGCTCCACTTCAGGGGGGTTTTGTTTTGTTTTGTTGTGGGATGGGTTTTTATTTTGGCAGTGAACTATAGATAAATGTTTCATGGACTTTTCTAACTTTGAACTCGTATCTTCAGATCTCAGCCTCTTGATTAGCAAGGATTATAGATGTGAATCATTGGTGCCTGGGTCTATAAAAACATAGATGATCCTCAATGGATAATGTGATTTTCTTGTCAGCCAGAGAATTCTCCTGTTCTATCAAGGTGGGCCTCTGATTGCAGCCAGTGATCCCTGATTCAAGCTGTAGCCTAAAGTCTAACCTGAACTGAAGACTTACAGACTCTCCCTCACTCCGACCCAGGCTCACTGAGGCCTCTGTCAACTGGAGGGAACTTTCTGGAACTTTCTAGAACGTTCTGACGTCATCGAGTCTGTGTGACCTGAAGCAAGCAATCTTGAAGCTCCCTTTTCTTTGAGATATGGAGAGCTCTAAACCAGACCAAGGCAGTTTGCTAAGAATGGACTTGCTTTTCAATACTGTAGTCTACAACCAGGCCCCAAATGAACATCCAGCAAATACTTGATGAAAGAACTAATAGAGTAATGCAAATATGAATATCATGCCATCATTTCCCCTGGTTCATCTTTTCCCTAAATGATTTACACATTAAATCTTGTGTTCCAAGATTTGCTTGCAGTGAAAATTTTTGGATAATCATATCCATTTCCAGCTTTAGTCAATGATGGAGATACTTGACATTTATTTTCCATAGCCGGGTTTTTTGTTTGTTTTCTGTTTTGTTTGTTTTTGTTTGTTTTTTGTTTGTTTGAACTCAGAGCATAGGCACTGTTCCTAAGCCTTTTTGCTCAAAACTAGTGCTCTACCACTTGAGCCACATCTCCACTTCTGTCTTTTTGCTGATTAATTGGAGGTAAGATTCTCACAGACTTTCCCTCCCAGGCTGACTTTGATGAACCATGCTCCTCAGATTTAAGCCTCCTGAGTCACCAGCAGCCAGCTTATACCTTCATTTTCTCTCACAAACATGTGCAGGACTATGATTAGCATAAGCAGGACAGTGGAGGAGCAATCCATTTTCAGTGGACCAAACGTGTCACCTCTGTGAACAGACAAACATGGGATTGTGCCTGGGATATCAAATAGGAGAGAGATGTTGTTCACACTGTCTAATTTCTCTCAAATTCACTTCTCTCAAAAGTCAGCTAGTAACAAAGGAGGCTTCTGAGGTGTGAATGGTTAGTGAGTAGAAAGTAGGGCTGGACTCATTATTTGCTATGAGCTTGATGCAAAGCATCTGGAAACTGTAAAGCAATAATAATAATAATTATAACGATAATAATTCAATATTTTTGTGTTTAATTCTAGGTTTTATCCCAAAGGAAACTCCTGCAAAGTCCCAGAAGGTACTAGAAGGGAGGCAGGGACTTTTCCTGCCAGCTGTGGTATGCACCCAGGGGCTCTGCTGGCATCTCCTTGTCCATATAGACACTAGCTTGCTGTTGGCTGGCAGTGTGGCAGAGAGCCAATCGCTGCACTTACATAGAATCTTCTTTAAAAATTGACAGAGCAATGAAATTACCACCCGGCTAGATTTCTCTTTCCAAATACAAGACTGACTTTTAAGTACATTATACTGATGTAATTGAAAATCAGAAGCATGGGAAAAGAGGTGCTCTAATTTCTTCTTGACTGTTGGGTGGGGCCTAGATGATCTACTGACAGAGCAGGGAGGCATGGGAGATAGAAGGATGCTGGGGAGAATGGAAGGCCAACAACAAATCGGTATACCACATCCTTAAATGGAGCAGAATTCCTAAAGGAATAGTAGTTTACCACTCTGGAAATCTAAAGTCTGTGGGTTTTCTCCAGTGATGTGCATAGAACAATGTGGGTTTCAATTAATTCTGCTATTCCTGTTTCTGTCCCTGTGATAAGAAATTTTCTTTCTCTCCTTCCTTCTTTCCTTCTTTCCTTGCTTCCTTCATTCCTTGCTTCCTTCCTTCTTTCTTTCCTTCCTTCCTTCTTTTCTTTTCTTTGCTTTTTTTCTTTCTTTCTTTTTTTCCCCCATCCCAGGGCTTGAACTTTGGGCCTGAGTGCTGTCCCTGAGTTTTTGTGCTCAAGGTTAGCCCTCCACCATTTAAGCCAGAGCTCACTTCCAGCTTTCACTGTGATTAATTGGAGATAAGAGTCTCAGAGCATAGAGACCCGGAAGCACAACAAATCAAAGAAAGGTTGGACAAATGGGATTGCATAAGATTGCAGAGCTTCTGCAGGGCAAATGACATAGCTGGCAAGATCAATAGAAAACCCACCGATTGGGAGAAGATCTTTACTAGCCATACAACGGACAAGGGTCTCATATCTAAAATATACTTGGAACTCAAAAAATTAAACCACCCAACAACAAATCCTCAAAGAAACAACTGCCCAATAAATAAGTGGGCGAAAGACTTAAAGAGAAGCTTCTCTGAAGAAGAAAGAAGGATGGCCAATAGACACATGAAGAAATGTTCAACATCCCTAGCCATAAAAGAAATGCAAATCAAAACAACATTGAGATATCACCTCACTCCAGTTAGAACAGCAAAAATCAAGAACTCTAACAACAACAGATGCTGGAGGGGATGTGGACAGAAAGGAACCCTACTTCATTGTTGGTGGGAATGTAAACTTGTTCAACCACTTTGGAAAGCAGTATGGAGGTTCCTCAAAAGACTTCACATAGATCTCCCCTATGATCCAGCAATCCCACTTTTGGGCATTTACCCAAATGTTTACAAACAAGACCACACTAAAGCTACCAGCACAACTATGTTTATTGCAGCATTATTTACCATAGCTAAGATATGGAACCAACCCAGATGCCCCTCAGTTGATGAATGGATCAAGAAAATGTGGTATATATACACAATGGAATTCTATGCCTCCATCAGAAAGAATGACATTTCCCCATTTGTTAGGAAATGGAAAGGTTTGGAAAAAATTATATTAAGTGAAGTAAGCCAGGCCCAAAGAAGCATAGGTCCCATGGTTTCCCTTATTTGCAATATCTAGTATAGGTATGAGTCAAGCGGAAAAGGTCAGATAATGTGATGTTAGGAAAATGAACCCTTAAATATGTATTTTAATGTTTTCGTTTCTTTCATGCATGTATTTCTAATGCATTTATAAGATTATTTCTTTGTTGCTTTGTATGTCCCTCCCCCACAGTGTAACCCCCGTTTTCACTATATTTGATGTCAATATAACATGTGGAGTAGATGGGGACAAACAAGTCGTTTAAGGATTCAGGTGGACCTGTTGCAACAATGAGAAGTACAAAATGTCATGTCAAAACCAGCTTTACAATGTCGGTGTGGGGGGGGGGAGGGGGGTATAATTGGGTGGGGGGAGGGGGGAGGCGGGGAAGGGAAGTGAAGGGTAAACAAAGGAGGAGGCTGCAATGCTTGGTAAGAAATGTATGCATTATCCTGCCCATGTAATTGTAGCCCCTTTGTACAGTATGTTCTCAAATAAAATAAAATACAATTAAAAAAAAAAAGAGTCTCAGAGCTTAGATTATAAAAAAGAACACAGTAAAAGACAGATTGCCCATGCAAGCCAATCCAAGATGGTACCCAATATTAGCACTTGTTCTTTGTTCATTTAACAGTGTCCTGTGGCAAACCTGGCAGCAGGGGGTGCTGTGCCCCTATGATTGATCTCTCCCTGTTTTAGGGCCTGATGTGAGGATGGACAGAAGAGATCAATCATAGTGATAGATGGTTGGTGATTCTAAGTGGTTCTGAAAGAATGTTAATTTTAGGTGCTGGATCTTGGTAAATGGAGTATTACAGAATGTGATCAAGTGACACTTGAGGGCTTTTATGATATCATGTTCGAGATTTCCTCTGCCTGGCGTTTGCAGTGTAGAATTTTCTCTTGAGAGATTTCTTTAGTCTGATATCATTCCTGCAGATACCAACCAATGCTGCTTCAGATGAGTTTGGACTTCCTTGACATGTCTATCTTGAGTTGAAGAGTATCAACCTTGGTGCCCTGGTTTAATGAGTCAGATGACACTGGAATTCAAATGTGTGTGTTTTGATCAGGGAGCACATTATACCCATACAGTAACCATGACAGGATATAGCACTTCACTGCCAAATGCCTGTGCTTTAGAAGAACCATCCAGGCACAGATGAAGAATCTCCTCCTTACTGTCGGGGATTGAGGCTGGCATTCCAACCCCTCTAAGAAACTCCGAACCTGTCTTCTTCACATTAGGAAAAAAGCACTGGGGACAAATGCTGGCTTTGGTCCTTGCTCTGAGAAGTTCTGACAGGAGTGACTATGTGTCTTAATTTATTCCTCTGTAAATAAGATTCAGAGCTAGGCACTAGTGGCTCATATCTGTCATCCTACTTACTCAAGAGGCTTAGATCTGAGGATGCATGTTCAAAGCCAACCCTGGGCAAGAAAGTCTGCGAGACTCATCTCCAATGAACCACCAGAAAACCAGAAGTGGTGCTGTGGTTCAAAATAGTAGACCACTAGCCTTGAGCAAAAGAGCTCAGGGACAGCACCCAGGCCCTGAGTTCAAGCCCCTGACAAAAATATATTAAATATATAATAATAATTATTATAAATAAATATATAAATAATAAATACATAAGAACAAAATAAGTAAGGTTCCAGTACAGTAGCATAAGATTTAGGGTTGAAATCTACCTTTAACTTGGATTGGGTAAAACCTGCCTCTTCTTGGAACTCAGCTTCCTAATCAGAGGCAAATGTTGTATGTGTGCCTGTACTGGATCTTGAACTCAGGGCCTGCGCATTGCACTCTACCAATTGAGCCACAGTTCCACTTCCTGTTTCCTGGTGACTCATTGGGGATAAGAGTCTCATGGACTTTCCTGAACAGGCTGGCTTCAAACTACAGTCCTCAGATCTCAGGGTCTTCATTAGGAATCTGCAGCTAGGATTATCAGTGTGAGCCATCCCGGTGCCTAGCTTTGCCAGGTTCTGAGGTATCTTTTAGACAAATCAGAAGGGCCGTTAGCCACCTCGGATCATCTGAGGTAACAGCAAAAAGCCAGGAGAGCGAGGTGGAGCTACCCAAGTTTGGCAAGGGGGAAACCCCCAAATGGCTTCTTTACTCTGGAAGTTCTCAATATTCCACCATAAATGTTTCATAATTGTCTCATGGATTATTCAGTTGCAACTTAATAACCTTAAATTTTATGAGATTGTAGGGTTTTTTGTTCCCATATGGGAGTAATACGTTGCCAACCTGGGAGCCAGCTGGGAGGAGAAAATGCTGACATTGTCCATTTATTTTCATGATGCAATGGAATCCACAATAAACAACAAATAAAAAAACAAAAATAAGAGGAGTAAAAATAATCCTGATGTTGCTCTTTCTAAAATATTTCATTTCATAAAACTCTCCCTCTTTGCAGATGACATGATCTTGTATTTAAAGAATCCCATAGACTCCACTCCCAAATTACTCAAGCTGATTCAAAACTTTGGCAAAGTAGCAGGGTATAAAATGAACCCCCCAAAATCAATGGCTTTTCTGTATGCCAACAATGAGAAAAGTGTGGCTGAAATTAGGAAAGCAACTTCATTTGTAATAGCCCCACAAAAAATAAAATACCTAGGAATTAACTAAAGAAGTGAAGGACCTCTATGATGAAAACTTGAAAATCTTAAAAAAGGAAATCAACACAGAACTTAAAAAATGGCAAAACCTCCCATGCTCCTGGATTGGAAAGATTAACATCGTGAAAATGGCAATACTTCCCAAGGCTATCTACAAATTCAATGCAATACCAATCAAAATTCCAACCTCATTCTTCAAGGAAATAGAAGAGGCAATCCAAAAATTCATATGGAACAATAAACGACCCCAAATAGCAAAAACGCTCCTCAATGGAAAGAACACTGTTGGAGGAATATCAATACCAAACTTCAAACTCTACTATAAAGCCATAGTAATCAAAACAGCTTGGTATTGGCATAAGAACAGACCTCAGGACCAATGGAATAGAATTGAAAACCCAGAAATGAACCTACAGACATATAGCCATCTAATCTTCGATAAGGGAGCTAAACCAATAGAATGGAAGAAAGACAACCTCTTCAGTAAATGGTGCTGGCAAAATTGGTTAACTACATGTAGAAAACTAAGGCTAGATCCTTATATATCACCCTGCACCAGAATCAACTCCAAATGGATCAAAGACCTTGAACTCAAAGTAGACACTCTGAAAACATTACAGGATGGAATAGGAGAAACCCTAGGTCTCCTTGGCTCAGGCCGAAATTTTCTGAATAGAGACCCGGAAACACAACGAATCAAAGAAAGGTTGGACAAATGGGATTGCATGAAGTTGCAGAGCTTCTGCAGGGCAAACGACATAGCTAGCAAGATCAATAGAAAGCCCATGGATTGGGAGAAGATCTTTACTAGCCATACAACGGACAAGGGTCTCATATCTAAAATATACTTGAACTCAAAAAATTAAACCCCCCAACAACAAATCCTCAAAGAAACAACTGCCCAATAAATAAGTGGGCGAAAGACTTAAAGAGAAACTTCTCTGAAGAAGAAAGAAGGATGGCCAAAAACACATGAAGAAAATGTTCAACATTCCTAGCCATAAAAGAAATGCAACTCAAAACAACATTGAGATATCACCTCACTCCAGTTAGAACAGCAAAAAATCAAGAACTCTAACAACAACAGATGCTGGAGGGGATGTGGACAGAAAGGAACCTTACTTCATTGTTGGTGGGAATGTAAACTTGTTCAACCACTTTGGAAAGCAGTATGGAGGTTCCTCAAAAGACTTCACATAGAACTCCCCTATGACCCAGCAATCCCACTTTTGGACATTTACCCAAATGTTTACAAACAGGACCACACTAAAGCTACCAGCACAACTATGTTTATTGCAGCATTATTTACCATAGCTAAGATATGGAACCAACCCAGATGCCCCTCAGTAGATGAATGGATCAAGAAAATGTGGTATATATACACAATGGAATTCTATGCCTCCATCAGAAAGAATGACATTGCTCCATTTGTTAGGAAATGGAAAAACTTGGAAGAAATTATATTAAGTGAAGTAAGCCAGGCCCAAAGAAGCATAGGTCCCATGGTTTCCCTTATTTGTATTATCTAGTATATGTATGAGTCAAGCGGAAAAGGTCAGATAATGTGATGTCAGGAAAATGAACCCTTACATGTGTATTTTAAAGGTTTTTTCTTTCATGCATGTGTTTCTAACACATTTATAAGATTATCTCTTTGTTGCTCTGTATGTCCCTCCCCCACATTATAACCCCTGCTTTCACTATATTTGATGTCAGTATAACTTGTGGAGGAGATGGGGAAAAACCAGTTGTTTAAGGATTCAGGCGGACCAGTTGCAACAATGAGAAGTACAAGTTGTCATGTCCAAAACGAGCTTTACAACATCGGTTTGGGAGGGGAATGGGGGGGAAGGAGAAGGATTAGGATTGGGGGGAGGGGGGAGTCTGGGAAGGGATGTGAAGGGTAAACAAAGGAGGAGGCTGCAATGCTTGGTAAGAAATGTACACATTATCCTGCCCATGTAATTGTAACTCCTCTGTACAGTATGTTCACAAATAAAATAAAATTAAATTAAAAAATATTTCATTTCAAACCTGTGTTTGCAATATTTATTTTCCCCTATCACTAAGGAGCTGAGCTAGCTTTTTGGTAGGTAACAGGATTCATTTCTCTTTTTATTCTGTATCCATTAATGAGTTACACAGAGTATTCATTTTGGAATGAAGGCTTCTGTGGTACCTGAGGAGTATTTTAATGTCATGAAAGAGTGACACTTGAATACTGGAGTCTGACTCGAGGCTGTCATTTAATTTATGCACATACTTCACAATCCCAATTAAGTGTTCTCAGCCTTGGATTCCTTATTATGAATGAAGCAACTTGGTAAGACATTACACAAAACATGCAACCAGCACAGCAACCCAGGTAAAGAAAGATCACCTCTCATCCTAGCTACTCAGGAGGCTGAGATTTAAGGATTGAAGTTCAAAGCCAGCCCGGGGAAGGAAAGTCTGTGAGATTCTTATCTCCAATAAACCACTAAAATAAAGTCAGAAATGGAGCTGTGTGGCTCAAGTAGCAGAATGCTAGCCTTGAGTAAAAAAACTCAGAGACGGTTGCCTAGGCCTTGAGTTCAAGCCCTAAGACTGGCACAGATAAAATAAAAAATAAAAAGCTGATCTCTGTGAAAGGATGAACAGAAAAATCCAAAGGAAAAGCTGGACATTTCAGACAGCTGCCCGTAATGTCTGCTCCTTTCCGTGAGTTTAAATGTTTTCTAGAAGCTAGAGAGAACAAAGCAAGACCACCCTTTCCTCTGGTGCTTGGTAATGTCATTTTATGAGCTGCTACTAAAGCCCTTTTATTGAACCATGAATCATGAGTGGAGGTGTGGTTCAAGTGGTAGAGTGTCAACCTTGATCAAAAAAAAAAACAGCTAAGCAAGAGCACAAGGCCCTCAATTCAAGTCTTTGTACCATCACACAAACACACACACAAACACATAGTACATGATTTCTGTGTGGGTGGGGTGGGGTGGGCAGGAGCTTGAACTCAGGGCCTGAATGCTGCCCTGAGATATATTTGGCTCAAGGCCAGCTCTCTAGCACTTGAGTCACAGCTCTTCTTCCGGTTTTCTGGTGGTTAATTGGAGATCAGAGTGTCACAGACTTTCCTGCCCAGGCTGGCTTTGAACTGTGATCTTCGAATCTCAGCCTCCTGAGTACTTAGGATGACAGGAATAAGGCACCAGAACCCAGAAATGGGCTCTCTCTTGTGTTTTTTTTTTTTTTTTTTTGTAGAATCAAAGAAGTGTAGGAAGATGATAATAGAGACTGTGGCAGATGTATTCCAATACACCCATTTTCCTGATGCAAAACTGAGACCTGGTGAAGATGGTAGATGTGACCAAGATTTCCTAGTAGGATATGACAGGACCTGGGACTCAAGGCGAAGTTCTTTGGTTCCTGATCAGAAAGTACCAGAAATGTGCAACCAGTTTGGTGCACATCTGGTCTGAAGGGAACTAGTCTGCACAGGTGCAGGGCAGGCAGGGCTGGATAAGGCAGAACTGAAACTCGTGGGTTTGCTATATATAGGCAAAGGACCATGACTGTGGCAAACCGGGGCGGGGGACGGAGTGGAGGAAAGATGATGGGGGTGCTGAGTTGGGTGCTCCTCAGATGGACGGACCTGAATCATCCAATTAAAACTGAAGCTGATGCCCCACAGGCTGCACGCAACCCAACATTTGCATTGACTTGCAATAACATTTTATTAAAGAAAGAAAGACAGAAAGGAAGAGAGAAAGGAAGGGAGAAAGGAAGGAAAAGAAGGAAGGAAGGAAGAAAGAAAGAAAGAAAGAGAGAGAAAGAAAGAAGGGAAGAAAGAAAGAAAGAAAGAAAGAAGGGAAGAAAGAAAGAAAGAAAGAAAGAAGGAAAGAAAGAAAGAAAGAAAGAAAGAAAGAAAGAAAGAAAGAAAGAAAGAAAGAAAGAAAGAAAGAAAGAAAGAAAGAAAGAAAGAAAGAGAAAGAAAGTTTCAAATATAACAACCTTGTTACAGGCATCCTGACAGCTGTCTGTGGCTCTCCACTGCCCCCTAGTGGCCAGTGCTTTCAAGTGTCTAGAGCCTTGGTTTCTTCAGGGCTCTTTCACAAGCAGCCCAGCGGTTTCTTGTTAATGTCTTTAACAGTATTCAGGGGGACTAAAAAAAAAGTGATAGAGTCTACAACTTTGACCAGGGAGACACCACATATATTTCAAGGGCATGCTGCCACTAAGGACTATGAGATTGCTAATAAATACTGCTGAGCTGTAAGCTTAGCTTTTGTCCATGGCCTTATGGAACCCAAAGTATTTCTGAATCCATCTCACCCACTATCAGAGAAACATGCTCTCCCCAAGATATGTGCCTATGAGGATATCTCTAAGAACTGTACACATGTGTTCCAAAATTCTTCCAAATAGACACTTCCTTTGATCCAGAAGTGATATTGCCTCTAATTATTTAACTCAGGAAATCCGTGGAGAAAGAGTATAGCTCAAGAACATCCATCGTGGTGTTTTTGTTTTTGTTTTTGTTTTAAATAGGATAACAGACATGGAGGAATTCTTTCCCTTTCCAATAAAAGGAAACTCTCATTGTGTTATGATATTTCAGTCTGAGTGACTCAAATCCACCAAATAATGAAGTACTTAATCACATGAGAAAATATCCCAGTTATGCAGTGATTAGAAAAAAAAGTGATTTGCCTAACAACATTGTATATAATAGTACATGGGTTTCTGAACAAAGTTAGTGATTGGGGATTGGAAGGCTGTAGAAAGGGCAGGAGATGAGAGGCATGGAGGCTCATGTCTACTATGATCACTCAGGGTGGGTAGACGGATTCATCTGTCTTTGCCTGAGAGAGGATGGGCGCCATGTGTTTGAATGGTCTATGCTCTGCCTTGTCCCAGGTGAGCACATTCTCTGCACTCCTGAGCATGGTAGCTCCTTGGATCCATATGGAAGCTGAGAATTCCTCACTTACTCAGATCATTCAGCACAGGCTGGCTTCGCCAAGATCAAATTACACAATGTCTATGGGTGAATTGAACATGCAAATTAATTCTGTCTTGTGTTCAGGGGGAAATTAAAAAGAAGATCATCTGAGCTGAGAGGACACAAATGGAATCATCACTTCGGTTTACAGGGAAACAAGATGCCATTTCTGGAGAGCCCTAACTTCACCATTTGCTTTCAGTCTACTGATGCTTGATACTTCCCATCCCAGGATGAGGCTTTTGATCACAGGCCAAGCAGGTCATCTGATCACACCTCCTTTAAGAGTAAGTTCTCCCTAGAGGTTCCCAGGCCCTTCCCCACCAGTGTACAACCAGTGTGTGTATGTGTGTGTGTCTGTGTGTGTCTGTGTGTATGTGAGAGAGAGAGAGAGAAAGACAGAGAGAGAGACAGAGACAGAGAGAGAGACAGAGAGAGAGACAGAGAAAGAAAGAAAGAATATGCAAGTGTCCCTCTCTATCCTCACCCCCTCAAGTCTGTAGTCAGTGCACTGGTCCGGGTATATGCCAGACCTGAGGCACAGAAGAGCCTTGTTCCTATCCTGGCTTATAGGTTGCTGAGGTCCATGCTCCAGCGGAAGCAGGTGGTCCGGGGGAGGAGCATGTGTCTGGGGGAGGCTTGCTGCTTCTGTTCAGTCTGTGCTTTTACCTGATTGGACGAGGCTTATCCTGCCTAGGGAGCAAAGTCTGCTTTGGAGAGTCTACAGAGTGTTAATCTCATCAAGAAACCTGGATGACAGAATGCTTGAACAAGTATTTGCATTCTCCAGGGCCTGGTCAAGTTAACCTAGCATTAGTCACCACACATGGATTATAGAATTTCTCCAGTGATATTGTGTAAGGTCCTTCCTTCCTTCCTTCCTTCCTTCCTTCCTTCCTTCCTTCCTTCCTTCCTTCCTTCCTTCCTTCCTTCCTTGCTTCCTTGCTTCCTTCCTTCCTTCCTTCCTTCCTCCCTCCTTCCCTCCCTTCCTTCCATTCCTCCTTCCATCATTCCTTCCTTCCTTGCCACTTCTGGGGTTTGAACTCAGAGTTTAGGTGTTATCCCTGTGCTTTTTTGCTTAGCACTTTACCACTTGAGCAACAGCACCGCTTCCAGCTTTTTGTTTGGTCTTGTGGCTTGAACTTTAGACCTGGGCACTGTCCCTGAGCTCTTTTGCTCATGGCTAGTGATCTACAACTTGAGCCACAACTCCACTTCCAGCTATTTTGGTGATTCATTAGACTTTCCTGTGCAGGCTGACTTTGAACACCAATACTCAGATCTCAGCCTCCTGAGTAGCTAGGGTTACAGACATGAGCCACCAGCCCCAGATTTCCACATTTGATTCTTCCCTGAGAATATTTGTTTTGCTTTGGTTTTTGTTTTTCTTAAGGCTAATGTTCCATCACTTCAGCTACAGCTCCACACCCAGTTTTTTTTTAATGATTCCATGGAAATAAGAGTCTCACAGCCTTTCTTGCCAAGGCTAGCTTCAAAGTCCAGCCTACTGGATGTAAAGAGTATCTCTCAGAACAAAATCAGTGAACCTGGTAGAGACGTTCTGAAAACGTGTCTTGGGCCATACAAGAGGCACCTGAGGAAAAAGAATCAGTTCAAAAAGTGTAGAGAGAAGAAAGATTCTCAGCCCCAAGATTCTGTGTGGTGGGATGAGGAGGCCAGCATAGCCAGAGCACGGGGAGATGAGGCTCTCAGGAGGAAGAGCACAGTGAAATCATGTCCTAAGGTTTGTCTTGAGGGTGTTGGACTGAGGTTCAAGTCATGTGATCAGACTTCATGGCCTGACCATCAGTAGTGACTTGTCTTAGAAATAAGACTCACATGTATCAACACTGCTTTTCAATTGCCTTCAATTCTCCAGGAGATCCTGTATACCATATTTCCCCTCCCCTTTACTCAGTTTCTTTTCTGGGTAGATCTTTCTAAAATAAATTCCTATCTGTAGAGGAAGTCTGAGTGCTAGTCATATGAAAAGCAAATAGACGCTCACGATTGACCACTGAAATATTTTTTTTCAGTTATAAGTGAATTCCTTAGAAATTTTATTATAAATAAATTCCTCATTCAGGGCACATCTGGCTATAGAAGAAATCCCAGGATAACAGCTCCATTAGGATGATGGTCTGCCTCTTAGCAGACCATCACTCAACTATTTAATGATCAGCCAAATAGATATTAGATAGTTGATTTAATTCTTTTTTCCAAAAGAGGCAATAAAGCTATTTCATTTTTTGCCATTTATTTTCCATTTAAATCTACAGGATGGAGGAGGTGGTAAAGATGAGAAAGTAAGTTTGCTGAAGATTCTTATAATTTGGATTGACTCAGCTGAGTGGAATGTAGAGATTTTTATTATTGTTAATTTGCTTTATTATTCTTTTAGAGGTGATGTACAGAGGGGTTACAATTACCTGAATCAGGTAATGAGAACATTGCCTATCTTTTTTTCTTTCTTTTTTTTTTAGGGGGTCCGGTTGTGGGGCTTGAACTCTGGGCCTGGGCACTGTCCTTCAGCTCTTCAGCTCAAGGCTAGCGCTCTACCACTTGAGCCACAGGGCAACTTCTGGCTTCTTTCTTTTTGCTTATGTGTTGCTGAGGAATCAAACCCAGGTCTTCATGCATACAATGCAAGCACTCTACCACTGAGCCACCTTCCCAGCCCCAGAACATTGCCTTTCATAGAGTGTCTTCTGTTCCCTTTTTCTCTCCCAGGCCCTCCCTCTCATCTCCATCTGTGAATTGTATAGTTCACTTTCATCCGTGTCCAGTGAGTTCTATGGCTGCACTTTTCACCCCTTTTCTCTTGAATTTTGTACCCTCCCCCAACACTTACGAAGTTGTACACTTGAATCCACCATACATAAGATAAAGAATATAGAATCATCCATAATTAAAAACAAAAAATCCTTTTTTTCCAAGTCTTAGAGTTTGTTTTATTATGTATATTATTTTATATAAATATGGAAAGGCACTTATGCATTGTGCCTTTGAGTTTCTCTCCTAAGAGTAGCGTCTTTTGTTCTCCCTGTATGTGCATCTCTAGAATCCTGTATAATTTGTCATATTCCAGTACATTTTAGGTCTAACTTCAGCATATCAGAGAGAACATGCAACTGTGTGTTGACTTACCTTACTTAACATGATTTGCTCTAGATCCAAAAGACACCTGCACACCTATGTTCATTGCAGAGCTATTCACAGTGGCCAAAATATGGAAACAGCCCAGCTTCCCCACATTAAATGAGTAGATCAAAAAAAAAAAACCCAATTGTACTTACACACAATGAAATTTTAAACAGGCCTTAGTAATTTCGAGATTTTTCTGTATGGCCCAGCCCTAGTAAAGAACCATCTGGATCTTGTGATAATAAACCTGTCCTCCATCTGTGGTAGCTTTTAGGCTAAAAAAGGACCAATGTTTACCATTTATAATCCATTGTAGTCAAATATTTTTGTTTGTTTTCTTGATCTCAAATTGAAAAGCCAAGTACTGATTATTTGGTGGTCCCATAAACAGATGGCCTTCCTTGTACTAGTGAATCTTTGGTGTTTGTTTGCTGTGATTTACCATGGCTCACAGGCCAAGACATCTCTCTCTGGCTTTGCTCCTTTAATAGGGACTATGCGTTGCTCTGAGCAGGACTTCTATAACTCTATATGAATCTGTTTCGAAGAGAAAGATCAAACATTTGCTTGTATATATTTGACACTCTGTAATATTTTATTATATAACTATATATACATATGTATGCATATAATTTATACATAGTAGATTAAATATGTCTGTATACATATATATGTATATATATGTGTGTGTATGTATGGTGTATGTGTGCTCGTAATAGGACTTAAACTCAAGGGCTATGTGCTTTCTTTTTTCTTTTTTGTTCAAGGCTGGCACTATTCCAATTGAGCCACAGCTCCACTTTTAGCTTTTTGGTTCTTAGTTGGAGATAAGAGCCTCATGGTCTATTCTACATGGTCTAGCTTGGAACTATGATCCTCATCTTTCAGGCTCTTAAATAGCTAGGTTTAAAGGCATGAACAACTAGCAGCAGTCCTATTATATTTGAATTGAAATACAAATGTAAAGAACAAACACTTGTAGTATTTTCAAATCAGTATTTTTTCTTTTCTTTTTTTAAAATTTTATTTTTTATTGTGAAAATATCGTACCCACGGTATAACCCCTGCTTTCACTGTATTTGATGTTGGTATAATTGGTGGAAGGGAAGGGCAAAAACAAATCGTTTAACTAGGGATACAGGTGGACCCATTGCAACAATGAGATGTACAAGTATCTTTTCATTTACACTAAAACACACTGCTTTTCAAATTGATTTGTTCTGTTATTCCAACTCACTTACCAAGGAAGGAAAGGAAATGGAAAAGGAAACATTGAATACCAATGAACCTCTGAATATACCAAGGCTCAGGCCTGCTAGCTATTATTTCTTTGCTAGGAAATATAACAGGATATAGTCTACAGGTAAAGCAGGAGAACAAGCTCTCCACTGAGGCTGCAGAAAGGCTGATGAGGATGGGGCAAACAACTTTATCTAGGAAGTTTTACAAAGTGTTGGATGTGGTAGGCTGACTCTGGTGGATGTGTAGTCAATGTTAGAGGACATCCATTGTAAAAGGCCATATAGAGATGAGGAGGATAACTGAAGGTGAATATGTGGTTAGAGAGGCTTGCTTTCTTGAATATAGATGTTTATATAGTAGGTTTTATACTGTTGAAAATGAGACAGTTAAGGAAGGGATGCTTATTTAATGTTTTAGTTCCAGGAATTGGAAATATTTAACATTATCTTTGAAAATTGATAGTGAGATAAGTGTATTTACAATTTCAATTCCAACATATAGTCTTTCCCAAAAAGTGGTTGTTCATTCTGAATCAGTTTAGAAATGAACCACCATAATATATTTGAACACACAAAAATAATGACCTAACAACTTGCCATGCATGGAATTAAAAAATATGTAACAAGGCTCATGTCTGAAATCCCAGCTGCTCAGGAGGCTGAGATCTGAGGATAGCTGTTTGAAGCCAGCCCAGACAGAAAAAAAATTGTGAAACTCATATTACCAATTAGCCTCCAAAAAAAAAAGTAGGAGACTGATGTGTGGATCAAGTGGTAGAGTACAAGCCCTGAGTAATATGGTTCAGGGACAGCACCTGGGTCCTATTTCAACCCTCCGTATTCATGCAAAACAATAAATTATGTGAGTAAAGCATGTGGTGTATATTAGAGTTCTCATTTCTTATGCCATTCATAGTATATATAACACAAAATTCAGTTTTGTACAGGTATTAATTATAGTTACTATAGTAGTATCAATTATTATAAACATATTATACATATATTACTTATAGATTACATAACATTAATGATATTATAATATATTATTCCTACATTATTAATAGTAATTATAGTAATATCAGTAAAATAGATATATGTTTTAGAAAAGGGAGTAAGTTTTCTTTGGTATAATGAGGAAGTAACAGTCACAAAAATTTTTCCTTTTAGATTATATTTGTATAAATATTTCTTTTGCATTCAAGATGCTGAATGTTAAAAGCATGTTTTCTTCATATGCACTGGTGTCATTGGCATGGAGTTGTTCTCCTAAAGCATTTACTCCAGGCAGCATAAACAGTGGAAGCTTGAATGATGGTCATTCAGGAATTTCTTTAGAAAATTAACCAATCTTGATTTGATTACTAACAAATTTGTACCCAATACCTTTTTCATTTATAAATTATTTTCCTTCTATAGCAATTTCATAGCCATTAGAGCTATAATTAGAAAAATAATGTAGATTCTTCTGTTCCTTATCTCTTAAAAGGTAATGTGACATTCACAGAACATCCTCAGATAAGCATGATGGAAAACTGGATTTGAATTCTAGGTCTGCAACTGGTCAGTCTCAAGTATTTGGGAAATTTGGTTGGCTTTGCCTGCCTAGTTCTTTAGATAGAAAAATAGATTAGATAGATAGATAGATAGATAGATAGATAGATAGATAGATAGATAGATAGATAGATAGATAGAGCTATAGATATAATGAAGTATTTAATAAAAAGCACAGAATCTTTTCTCAAGTATGTATATTTACATTTTGAAAAAGTAATATAAAAAGGGTAGACATTATTAAATGTATTTCTTTAAAAAAACGAGTGCATGTCAGGAATAACTTCCCTTCAGCTCATATAAGAAGATGAGTAATTGTATCTTTTGTATGTTTGCCATATGGTATTGCATGAATTTTCAAAAATTCATGTGCATTTTAAATAATGGTATTTATTTCATAGTCACAAACCAAATAATTGGAGTGGATGACCCAAATGTCTTATTTCAGTTGCCTGAATCAGATTCACAAGAGTCTAAATTTCCTAGTTATGAACATTTCTCCATGCAAACTTAACAACATAGAATGGAGTGTGAAGGTAGAGCCTTTATATATATTAGAGTAACATGCACCTACACTTGTCTGCACTCATGAAACACTGATATATTACAATTGTGTTCATATCAGAAATATACTTTAGCTTAAAGTAAAATGAGATGGGATGTATACTCTCAACCAAAGAGCAATGATCACCCACTGCAATTTTTCTCAGTGGGAAAACCCTCCCATGCATTTTACTGACTTAACTTGTATTTTGTGCTTTACAATTATTGGAGAGGTCACCTTATGTCTACATACAATGCTGTAGCAGCCTTAGCTGACTTTCAGTTGTACCTCCATTCTTACGATCATGGTCAGCTCTGTAGCTGTAATCACATATTTAGTGGACATTTGATCTTGTCAAACCCTGATTTAAAATCCAGCTTTCACGTCTCATTGTCACAGTGTTAAAGATATCCCTCCTGTAGATTTATTTTATCTCCTTGTATTCCAGACACTGCCTTAGATGTTAGATTTTAAAGTAGAATTTTTGTACATTTTTTTGTAAAAATACTGTACAGAGAGGTCACAGTTAAATGACCAGGGTAATGAGTACATTTCCTATGGAGCATTGTTGCCTCGTCTTTTGTTTTTTCCCCTACGATCCCTTCCCTCCCACCTCCACAGCTACTCCCTCCCTCCCCCTCACCAGTTTTAAAGTTCATTTTCAATGGAGTGTCTTATACATCTCATTGTTACAAAAGGTCAACCTATATCCCTATTTAAGCATACTTAATATCATCTTATATGGTCATATATCCATAGATTTTGACCTTTTCTGCTTCTCCTAGAAAGAAGTAGAAATTTGACTTTGCATTTGATCTGTTGAGGTATAGTGATGCCTGATGAACTGCATATATATATATATATATATATATATACATATATATACATATACATATATATATAAATAATGTTAATAATGTGATATTTTGACATATATTTGTTTAATTTTACAATTGAGGAAGTAAATACATATCACTTACAAAACTTTTCATGCTGGAAGTGGCACAGTAGCTCAAGTGGTAGAGTGCTCGCCTTGAGCAGAAGAGGTGAGGGACAGCGCCCAGGCCCAGAGTTCAAGCCCCACGACCGACAAAAAAAAAAAAAAAAGAAAAAAAAAACTTTTCATGCACTTTCGTATTGTTTTATTTTACAATTGAGGAAGCAAATGTACATCATTTACAAAATTGCTTTCATGTACTTTGGTATTGCTTTGTTGTGAACTTCCTAAATGCCAGGCATGGCAGCACATATTCAAACTCCCATCACTTCTGTGGCTGAGACAAGGCTGGAAAGTTCCAGGCCATCTGGGACTACAGAGCAAAAAGAGAAAAAGAACCTTCCAAAAGTTTTATTACATACTTTTTACACTTAGCCATTATGACCACCATAATGGAACTCCACTTCTTCACTAAGGACTCACAGGATGACTGCTGATGATTGGTATCTTGCCAGGTGCTCATATATGTTTGTGTATCTTCTTTGATAAAGTGTGTTTCCACAGTTTGTATTGAGGAGCTCAGAATATCAGTTCTGTCCACAACTCTGGAACAGCAGAGATGAAGGGATACCTGGCCAATGAACTGAGAAATTACAGAGAGGGAAAGGAAAGAGGGACACCAGGGGACCCAAAGGCTCACCACCAGTTTTTGGTGGTCCTGCTTAACAAACTTTTTATCCAACTTAATATAGGGGTGTGGCTAAAGTTATTTGCACAAATTAGGTCATCAATCTATCTTGTGTTACAACCACTAACATGAGGTATACTTTGTATAAATAGTGACAATTAACTCTCTTACTGTTAGGGAGCAGAAGGGAGGAATACATATTTTAGCCATAAAATATCTTGTCTCATCTCCAAGATCTTACTATTTTAGTGTCCTAACAGCTGTATCTTAAACACACTTAAGGTAGTAACTTATAGCACTATCTTGCCTTGATGATTTGACTTTTCCAGGGTACATATCTCAGCCTTCTGAGTCTTGTTTAAGATGGCTTTCTAATCTTTTATCTCTTTCCAGATCTCACTGCTCAGCTCTAGAATCCCTCACAAGTAATCTTACAGTTGTATATTTTTGGAAAGGATTTTTTTTTCTAGGATAGGCTTCACTTTTTAAACTCTTAAGATTCCCTTTCTCTCCCTGTTCCTGTATCTTCCCCTTTGTGTGTGTGTTTGTGTGTAGGTTGTGACTGTGTGTGTGGGGTGTAGTAATGAGATTTGACTCGAGCCTTGAAGTTTTGGTGTTTACACTCATGCCTGATGCTATACCATGTGAGCCAATGTTCCACTAGGCCTTTGACTAATCAATGGAACATCAATGTCTCATGGATTTGGCTACCCCAGCAACCTGTGAGCCATGATCCTCCAATCTCAGCCTCCTGGGCATTTAGGAATAGGGATGAGCCACTGGTATCCAGATGTATTGCCAAGTGGTTTTTGGTTTTGTATTGTTGTTGTTGTGTTCATCCAAAATCTGTAAGGAAAACAAATCATTTATCATCAGGACTATTCACATAAAATATGCAGTGTTGAAAGATTAATTATGTTTGTCATCCTGTATGATTTTTATCAGTTTACAGATACAGTATGTAATTTGAATTTTTGAATTCTATTGTTGGAAACAGTTGAGTCACATATATAATTTCATTGTTCTTGATTTGGTTTTATAATGTGTTGTTTCAGAACAGAGTGTATTAAGGCTTAATTTTGCACTACTGAAACAAGACTTTTATGATTATTCAATGTCTTGTAAATTATAAGTTAATCATTTCTTGGCATCATGTGTGTGCCCGGTAGTTTCCTGTAGTCTTTCCAAGTGTTTTAGGACACAATGCCAGACACTTTTCTGAAGAAAACATTTGAATTTACTGTTCTGACAAATATGTAAGATTGTACTTTATAATTCTCCTGGGATTTTCACTGTACTTCTCTGTACTCTCCAGTGATAAATTCATGTGACAGTTATGTTGATTTTCTCCCATGTTACATTCATCATTGCATCTTGGGAATTACTAGTATGCACTCCTGTTCTTCAGTCCATTCACGCCTTGGCCTGTATCCCTCTCACAGCAGAGAGCCATAGATTGGGAATATTTCCTTCGCTGTTTATCTTGGACATCTGTCTTTATTTTCTAGCAATATATTAATTGAATTCACTCTCTAAAGTCTAATAATGCCTTGAAAATACTGTATTTCCATGGCTTTTTTCTTGTTATTTGGCTTCAGGGAAGAATTTAGGTCAAGCAGATTGCAAACAAGTCTCAATAAATGTTATTCATTAGATAATGTTAACTTGATGGTCTGACTGCCTGCTTCCTTTTCATTGTTTATTTTTCAATGTAGCCGTTTATTGTAGAAAATATTTCTGTGCCTATTTAATATTAATTCCTACTGTATGCAGTAATTAATTTTATTTCAACATCAACTCACAGTACCCTGTGAATTTCTTCAGGGTATTTTTTTAGGGTACTTCACATTCTTGGATATCTTTTAACCATCAATGCCTCCAATGATAAAGGCATATTGCTTAAATCACCATTTTGATCACAAAAGGAAACCATACTGCAATCTCACTATATGGCAAGCAATTTTCTGGTTTTAAATTATTTTAGATTAAAATTGATGTTGCAAGAATGAACATTCTGTGTATAATTTTATTATATTTTCCTAATTATTTAGTGTTAGTATATGTTCCAATATAGAAGTATAAAGTTAAAGAATTACTATTACTTTGTTTAGATTAAAATTTCTAAAATGTTCAGAGGAAAATTTCTATTTATTCACAATTTTAAGTCAATAGAGTGTCCATTATGACTAATGGAGAGAGTTTAAAATTTTTGTGTTCCTTAAAGGAGTTGCTGGGTAATCAAATCCAGTGATTCATGTGTCAGTCTACTGTGTGCCTATGAGCCTGACGTGGCCTGTTGTTTTATTCTCACTCAATTAGAATAAAGAAAAATTTCAGTAGGAAGAAATTACTTGGTTAGTTTATCCAATATCTCTCATACATACAGAAATAGAATTAACTCTACACTGGCTGAAAATGGTGTTCTTGCATTATTTTTATTAGTAGTTGCTGTTTTTTTATAGCCTCTCCCTTCCCCCTTGAACTCCTGCCTCTATCCTATCCCCTCTCACAAGCTCAACTTGACCCACTTCCATTCAGCCCCTCTTTTGCAACCCTGTCCTGCTACACCTGAAATCCCACCCTCAATTAACCTACACCGTAGTAGCCCTGCTATAAACTTTCAAAGCTCTGTTTGCAACCAGCCTCCTTCCTCAAATCCCTGGTCTGCTACTTGGAAATCCCTCTTCCACTCCATCTACTCTTTTCTCTGCCCCAAAGAAACATATCTCCTCCCTCAATACCCAACTTGTTCTACCCAGAACTTTACTTCCATCCGGCTCCTCCCTTGAATCCCCACCCTTATTCTCTGGATGCCCTGCCCCTACCTAACCTAGTCCCTCCAAACCCACCCTTCCCTTTAAGCCTACCCTCAACCAGCCTTCTCCCTCAAGCTCCTTAGAGGCTCCAGGGAACATTTCTCCCCTTTGCCCTTCCCCCACCCCATAACTAGCCTACTCCTACAGCCCAGACAACCCTTTCAAAGCCCTTCCCTGAACTACACTCCTCCCATGAAGCCCTGTCCTGCTACATCAAAATCCATCCGCCACCCTATATTTGCCCTTGAAGCCCTGCTTTGTTTCACTAGAAGCTACTGGCACAGACCACCTCATCCTTGGAAAGCCCGAGTACTTCACCAGATACCTCCCTACCTTTCCATCTATTCTCTGTAAGTCCTGCCATTCTCCCCCAATAATCCAACCCTCAGCTGAGCTCCTCATCCAACCCCTAGTTGGGGTTCTCTGTGGAATCCACACTCCACTCCACAGGATACCCTGCATATAATTATCCTAAACCCTTGTAGCCTTACCACCTTCTGAAAGCCCCACCTCCAACTAGCCTCATGGCTCCAAGCCCTGCCCTTCTCCACCAGAAAATCCCACCATCCTTGCTCGTTCTGGAAGGCCACATTGTTCCACTGGAAACCATTCCACCAGTTGGCCTCCTTCTGGAAGGCTTACCAGGCTTGACTGGAAGCACCTGTCCATCCCTATTCCCTTCTTTGAAGGTTTGTCTTGCCCTACTGGAAACCCTGCCCACAGTAGGCTTACTCCTTAGATATCCTGCCTCCTAACACTGAAGTCCCCACTCAATCTTACTCCATCTCTCCAAGTCTTGGCTGGCCTCACCGAAATCCCCACCCTAACTAGTCCTTTGGATCCTCAACGCCCTGTCCTGACAAGGCTCATTCGTCCATTGCTGCCCCCTCCTGCTCTGCCAGAAATCCTTCCATCTTACCACATGCCAGAAAGTATGGGGTTTTCCACCAGAAATGCTGTCCTTTACTAGCCCACTCCTTCATAACACTGCTTCCCTCTCAGAGCCACGCCCCTCAATAAGCCTCTCCCCGTCAGCCCAGCCTTCCTCCACCAGAAAGCCTGCATTCCATCAGCCTCTTCCCTCAAATTTCCCACCCTGCTCTACGGGAAATCCCATTTTACATATCCCATGCAGGCCCACAGCGTTCCACCAGTAACCCCTCCTCTAAGTAAACTCTGTGAGAGCTTGAGGGTCCGGGAAGTCCTGCCCCATGCTGATTCCATCTTCATGCACGCCAGGCCACTTGGGGGAGAGGGGTCAAAGGGTGGCTTGGGGGACAGGCCACCAGATGTAGTAACAGCGGTTTCTGGGGAGGGGATGGAAAGAAGGAGATGCCACAAGAGACACATGAGAAGAGACATGGCTCCTGGACCAGAGCTGTGCCCAGCTCTCCTCAGGCTTGAGGAGAATCTGGGATGGCCCGAGGAGGCTGGATCAAGGAGATATCTGGGAAATCCCAGGCTGTCAGAGAAGGCTGGAGGAAGTCCGGTCAGGCAGGGAGACCTGGGGAAGCCCTAGACAGCTGAGAGGACTGCACAGAGTTGAGAGGCCTGTGAGGAGCAGGGAGGCCTGCAGAGAGCTGAGAGGCCTGTGAAATGCGGAGAGGACTACAGAGAGCCCAGAGGTTTGTGAAGAGGTGGAGAGGCCTGTGGAGAGGCAGAGAGGCTTGCAAAGTGGCCAATGGAGAGTGGAGAGGCAAGGCTTGCAAGGAGGAGGAAAAAGGAAAACAACTTGCCCCCTGGAGGTTGCAGTTGCTCCTAATTCTAGTAACCTAGGGCAGGGTTGCAGACACATTAGTAAAACACCTTTGACATCTTTAACTGTGCTTATGTGTATTTTCTCGCTCACCGGTCATTACATCTCCTCGCTTGCAGCCCCATTCTTCTCTTAGCTGGGACTGAAAACAACATCTTCCCTGGTAATCCTGCCGTTTTCCTCTGAACATGGCTATCTCTGAGCCTCCTTCCTAAAGCCTTGTCCTGTTCCACTGGAAACCCCGCCCTACAAACCCAATACTTCCTACCTCCTTCCAAATGTCTCAAAGCCCTACCCAGACTGGCCTCCACTCTCAAAACCCTGCCCTGCTCTACCACAGAGGCTGTGGCAAAGCAAGCTCCTTCCTGGAAAACTCAAGAGGGGTTGACTGGAAACCCCACACCACCTCAACCACGAAGGTCTTACCTAGTAACTGTTTTATTTCAAATGTGATTTTAAGTTGGTATACAATTCATATTACTCAACACGATAAAACAGTTTTACAAAAAGGGAACATCCAACTGTGATAGCTATTAGATGCCTTAGTCTAGTTTGGGGTTATGGTACCAGACAGATACATATTGTGTGAAGGAATTATCTTATATTGTAAAGCTTTCTTTGCAGGTATTATTAATGTTTCATAAGTGATCATTTTATTTCTAGAAAATTTATGCACATTTGTGCCCATTAACTTTAAGAATATTAGTTATTTTGGTTGAGGAAAGAGTATTAGAGTGCAAAATCTGACTTTCACCTCATCTGTTTAATGAATAATTTCAGAGTTCCATTCCATACTATGTACTGGAGTTTTAATAACAGAAGTTCTCTAAATTCCAGAATGAACTTTCAGATTCTTCCTTCCACTAAGGTTCCCTTTGGGAAAAAATGAATTGGGATTATACAGCTAAAATGTTAGAAATAAAAAAGTATAATTATATAATTATATAGTTATATAATTATAACAGGTGAAGAACCACCCAATGTGTCTTTCATTTTCTAACAAAAGGAACTTAAGGATATTTAACTATAGACCTTCTGAAGGCTAAAATACAAAAATATAAGATATGCCCTGTGTATTTCTGAAAACAAAACCAAAACAAGGAAAGACAATAATGAAGCAGAAGGGAATTAGGAACGTTGTATGTGTGATATATAACTGGAGACTGTAAGAAATACAATGAATCAGGTAAAAATACCTTTGGTCAGAATGTCTGTTTCATTGTAAATCTTACTTTTGTTAACCTCTGACTGAATATTTGTTTCAGCAGTGATATGCCCAGGAGCTGTGTGGTTAGGCAGTTTCATCATTGCAAGATCATCAGAATGCTGGTCTCCCACACACTTTACCATACCTCCTAGATATGCAATCCTGTTGGTCCAACACTTTAAGCCAGTCCTGTGTTTTATCAAAGTATGTATGTTATTGGTTTATTTAGGCTTTATTTTTGTTTATTTAGATGTCCTCTGGTCCAGGAGGAGGCATCAATAACAGTTTGTTAGTGGTGAACACATGTATGTATCCTTGGCTGAAATCTGCTCTTGTTTTATCTAGGCTGCTCCTAGAAATAAATAATGACAATTATATCTAACATGGTATAGTGTCACTATTAACATCTATCACATGCTGACTATATGTTTTTTATATTTCTTTTTACCACTCTCTCTCTCTTTCTCCCTTCTTACTTCTTTCTTCCTTCCTTCCTTATCTCCTTTACTTCCTTCCTTCTTTTTTCTTTCTTTCTTTCTTCCTTCCTTCTTTCCTTCCTTATCTCCTTCACTTCTTTCCTTCTTTTTTCTTTCTTTTTTTCTTTCTTTCTTTCTTTCTTTCTTTCTTTCTTTCTTTCTTTCTCTCTCTCTCTCTTTCTTTCTTTCTTTCTTTCTTTCTTTCTTTCTTTCTTTCTTTCTTTCTTTCTTTCTTTCTTTCTTTCTTTCTTTCTTTCTTCCTTTCTCTTTTAATTTTAATTTAGATATGTTGTTTGTTAGACAGATATTCTACAAATAAGGACACATCAACAATCTTTTTTATTTACTGACTTTGCTCATACATTATCAGTTTTGTTGATGGCAAAACAGAGACTAGGCTAAGCTCATTCTTACCTTGGTCTGCCAATTAGCTGGGATCACAGAATGCATTTCAACCTGCCTGGCTTTAGGGAGATATGGAAATCTTATTACCTCCCTTCCCAGACTGATTCTGAATTGTGATCCTCTCAAATTTTACTTCTTCAGTTAACTATGTGACCTTCAATAGCCTGCCCTCTCTATAGGTGATCCAAATGAATGGTTAAAGGTAATAATAGTCTCTTTGTGCCAGTCTTGGGGGTTGAACTCTGGGTCTAGTCAATGTCTCTATGATCTTTTGGCTTGACACTTGATCCACAGTGACACTTCAGGTGTTTTTCTGTGATTAATTTTGGAGATAAGAGTCACACAGTCTTTCCTGCCCTTGCAGGCTTTGAACCATGATCCTGGGGTCTCTGCACCCTAAGTAACTCAGATAACAGGGGCAAACCACAGTTGCATGCCTGCAATTTGAGTTTAATCACTGGCATAAATATTAAATGTAGGGTAAGATTGAAAATATAATTACAATAGTCAAATATTTTAGAAAGTAATTTTGTTTCTCATTAGTAGCTCATCTTTACCAGAACTAAGGGATTATTTTTCTGTTTGTCATCTTGTATGTCATTTGGAAAATTAAACTTCATGTCTTCAAAGTGGGATAAAGGATTATGAATGGCCTTATGTACCAGTTCACATCTATGATCACTATCAGAAATCAGAGATCAAGAGTATCACACTTTGGACATAATCTGGACAAAAGCTTACAAGTCCCAATCTGCACAAATAAGTGAAGCATGGTGACTCATGCCATTAATCTCAGCAACACAAGAGACATAGGTAGGAGTATCATGGTCCATGCATTGTCCACACAACAAAGAGATTTTAAGATAACCTAAAAGCACAAAAGGCAAGAGGTACCAAAAGATTAGAGTTATAAACAATAAATACATGTAAAATTAAATGCATATTTAAAATCATTAATTTTAATTGGAAATTTGATTTCATACCTATTTCTCCACCATTTTTGTTATTTATGGGCCTGAATTCTAGGCCTAGGTGCTGTCCCTCAGCCCTTCAGCTCAAAGCACCTGCTCTACCACTCGAGCCACAGCGCCATTTTCTTTTTTTTTTTCTGCTAATGTGCTGCTAAGGAATCGAACCCATGGCTTCATGAATGCAAGGCAAGTGCTCCACCACTGAACCACCTTACCAGACCCTATTTCTACACCTTTTATGTCTTCATTAGTTTGCCTTTCTGCTCTTGATTTCACTTCCACATATGATTACTCGATTCCTGGTGTTTATTTTATTGGACTATAAGTTAGTTTTCCTAATAAATTATATAATTTAATTTCTAATATGAATCTATCATATTTCACTCCTTACAATTATGTGCCCCAAGTTTACCCAATTGTCTATTGTATATTTATAGATTAATTCTGTCTTCCTCAGGTGAGAGAAAACACACATTCTTAGTTTCTTTTGGCTTAACTTAATCTAGTTTTCACCAGGTCTTACCATTTCTTAAAATGATGCAATATCATCCTTTCTAATAGATAAGTAAAATTCCATTTTGTATATATTCCACCTTATCCTGGTTTATTTTTCAACTGAGTGAAAATGTCTAAATGTCATTTCTTGTATTTGGTGTGATCCATCTCTCAATGTAGCATTTAAATTTGCATAACTTTTGTCTTTTTGTGTTTCCATGTGTTTAATGTTTTGCTTTTTATGCTTTATGCCATTTCTGGCATTTGCATTAAGGGACTTGCACTCTCCTTTGACATTTTGCACTCAAAGCTGGCATTCTACTACTTGAGCCAAAGTTCCGTTTCTGGATTATTGCTGGTTAATTGGAGATGAGAGTCTTATGAACTTTCTGTCCAGCCTTGCTTCACACATCAGTTCTCAGATATGCATTCAGAATATCTAGGATTATACACAAATGTCAGCCTAACCAGGGAGATTCTCTGTGTTTTACGTTATTCCTGTTATCTTACTGATATTAAGTAAATGGCAGCAACTTGTTATTATTTCCTTAATATTGTGCATGCAATCTATTCTATAACAAAAACTGCCTTTATTCATTCCTTGGCCTGATGGCTTACATTTTTATATATGTCATTATATAAACCATTAGTTCAATATGATACATAAATCTGCTTTTTTTCTGTCTGTTGTGGGTCTCTCTCATGGACTTTCCTGCTTGGACTGGCTTTGAATTGCGGTCCTCAAATCACAGCCTCCAATATTATAGGTGTAAGCCACCAGTGCCTGGCTTAGAAGGACTTCTTTTTTTTTTTTTTTTTTTTTACTCTCATTTTGCTTTCTTTTTTTTTTTAATTTAATTTAATTTTATTTGAGAACATACTGTACAGAGGGGTTACAATTACATGGGCAGGATAATGCATACATTTCTTACCAAGCATTGCATCCTCCTCCTTTGTTTACCCTTCACCTCCCTTCCCAGCCTCCCCCCTCCCCCCCCACCCAATCATACCCCCCTCCCCCCCCACACCGACATTTTAAAGCTTGCTTTGACATGACATTTTATAGTTCTCCTTGTTGCAACAGGTCCACCTGAATCCTTAAACGACTTGTTTGTCCGCCTCTCCTCCACATGTGATACTGACATCAAATAAAGTGAAAGCGGGGGTTACACTGTGGGGGAGGGACATACAAAGCAACAAAGAAATAATCTTATAAATGCGTTAGAAACACATGCATGAAAGAAACGAAAACATTAAAATACATATTTAAGGGTTCATTTTCCTAACATCACATTATCTGACCTTTTCCGCTTGACTCATACCTATACTAGATATTGCAAATAAGGGAAACCATGGGACCTATGCTTCTTTGGGCCTGGCTTACTTCACTTAATATAATTTTTTCCAAACCTTTCCATTTCCTAACAAATGGGGAAATGTCATTCTTTCTGATGGAGGCATAGAATTTCATTGTGTATATATACCACATTTTCTTGATCCATTTATCTACTGAGGGGCTTCTGGGTTGGTTCCATATCTTAGCTATGGTAAATAATGCTGCAATAAACATAGTTGTGCTGGTAGCGTTAGTGTGGTCTTGTTTGTATACATTTGGGTAAATGCCCAAAAGTGCGATTGCTGGATCATAGGGGAGATCTATGTGAAGTCTTTTGAGGAACCTCCATACTGCTTTCCAAAGTGGTTGAACAAGATTACATTCCCACCAACAATGAAGTAAGCTTCCTTTCTGTCCACATCCCCTCCAGCATCTGTTGTTGTTAGAGTTCTTGATTTTTGCTGTTCTAACTGGAGTGAGGTGATATCTCAATGTTGTTTTGATTTGTATTTCTTTTATGGCTAGGGATGTTGAACATTTCTTCATGTGTCTATTGGCCATCCTTCCTTCTTCTTCAGAGAAGCTTCTCTTTAAGTCTTTCGCCCACTTATTTATTGGGCAGTTGTTTCTTTGAGGATTTGTTGTTGGGTGGTTTAATTTTTTGAGTTCCAAGTATATTTTAGATATGAGACCCTTGTCTGTTGTATGGCTAGTAAAGATCTTCTCCCAATCGGTGGGCTTTCTATTGATCTTGCTAGCTATGTCATTTGCCCTGCAGAAGCTCTGCAACCTTATGCAATCCCATTTGTCCAACCTTTCTTTGATTTGTTGTGTTTCCGGGTCTCTATTCAGAAAATTTCGGCCTGAGCCAAGTAGACCTAGGGTTTCTCCTATTCCATCCTGTAATGTTTTCAGAGTGTCTGCTTTGAGTTCAAGGTCTTTGATCCATTTGGAGTTGATTCTGGTGCAGGGTGATATATAAGGATCTAGCCTTAGTTTTCTACATGTAGTTAACCAATTTTGCCAGCACCATTTACTGAAGAGGCTGTCTTTCTTCCATTCTATTGTTTTAGCTTCAGAAGGACTTCTTAAGAACTAAAAAGAACATGAAGGCCTATGAAGAGTGATTTTCTTTATTGAAATTCCAGGGTCTGAATGTCCCCAGACTTTTGCGTTCAGCTGTTTGTGAGTGTCCAGACCCCACACTGGTCACACATTAGTCAGACAGATGTGTGGAAAATGAGCCAAAGAAACTGGGCCTCCCTTTCCATTGCTCTTTTGAGATATAGTGGTCATTTTGCCTCTGTCATGAGAGTCTCATTAAGTCTGGTTCTTCAGATAAGCTGTATGTATAGTTCATTTTCAACATGGTTTCTACTGAGTACCACTGCTGCATTGGTTCACTCCATGTCTCTCCATATTATTTCCCAATCGACAGATCTCTTGGAACCATCTCTTCACTGTGATGGTAATTATGTACTGAAAGTGTGGATTCTTTCGCTGAAGTTGATTACGATGAGATTTGTTACTTTTTATTTGTTCTGAATATTTCAATTTGAGTTTCCCAAATGTTTGTTGATAGATTTCTAAAACCTTTGTTCAAAATAGCTTTCTTTTTTTTAAATTTTATTTTATTTTATTTGAGAACATACTGTACAGAGGGCTTACAATTACATGGGCAGGATAATGCATACATTTCTTACCAAGCATTGCAGCCTCCTCCTTTGTTTTCCCTTCACCTCCCTTCCCAGCCACCCCCCTCCCCCCCACACAATCATACCCCCCTCCCTCCCCCACACCGACATTGTAAAGCTGGTTTTGACATGACATTTTGTACTTCTCATTGTTGCAACAGGTCCACCTGAATCCTTAAACGACTTGTTTGTCCCCATCTCCTCCACATGTTATACTGACATCAAATAAAGTGAAAGCGGGGGTTACATTGTGGGGGAGGGACATACAAAGCAACAAAGAAATAATCTTATAAATGCGTTAGAAACACATGCATGAAAGAAACTAAAACATTAAAATACATATTTAAGGGTTCATTTTCCTAACATCACATTATCTGACCTTTTCCGCTTGACTCATACCCTATACTAGATATTGCAAATAAGGGAAACCATGGGACCTATGTTTCTTTGGGCCTGGCTTAGTTCACTTAATATAATTTTTTCCAAACCTTTCCATTACCTAACAAATGGGGAAATGTCATTCTTTCTGATGGAGGCATAGAATTCCATTGTGTATATATACCACATTTTCGTGATCCATTCATCTACTGAGGGGCATCTGGGTTGGTTCCATATCTTAGCTATGGTAAATAATTCTGCAATAAACATAGTTGTGCTGGTAGCATTTTTCGCAGCCCCCAAGAAGGTGGATAACATGGCAGGAACTCCCAAATACCTCTCAGTCCTATCTCTTAAGGTTAACGGACTGAACTCTCCAATTAAGCGACATAGACTGTCTAGTTGGATTAAAAAACAAGACCCTTCTATCTGCTGCCTGCAGGAGTCACATCTTGCCCGTAAAAACAAACACATTTTCAATGTTAAAGGCTGGAACAAATCTACCAAGCAAACGGCCTTCATAAACAGGCGGGAGTTGCAATCCTAATATCAGATAAAATAGACTTCAAATTAAAATTTGTGAGAAGAGATAAAGAAGGTCAAAATAGCTTCAAAGGACATGACCCTGTGCTCATTTCCAATCTGTATTGTATAAACTTTTTTGTCACAAGTCACAGTTTAATCTCCAGCTTTATGACTTGCTTACAAACAAATTATGAGAAAATTTTAAACAAATGCATAAGTAAAGTTGGCCAGGTGCTAGTGGCTCACTCCTGTAATCCTAGCTACTGAGGAGGTGGAGATCTGAGGACCGCGGTTCAAACCCAGCCCAGGCAGGAAAGGCCATGAGACATATATCTCCAATAAACCACCAGAAAATTGGAAGTGGCACAGTGGCTCAAGTGGTAGAGCACTAGCCTTTAGATGAAGAGTGGAGGGACAGTGCCCAGGCCCAGAGTTCAAGCCTCATGACAGACAAAAAAGAAAGAGGAGGAGGGCTGGGAAGGTAGCTCAGTGGTAGAGTGGTATCCTTGCATGCATGAGGCCCTGGTTTCAATTTCTCTGCACCACATAAGCAGAAAAAGCCAGAAGTGGCACTGTGCCTCAAGTGGTAGGGTGCTAGCCTTGAGTTGAAGAGCTGAGGGACAGCACCCAGGCCCAGAGTTCAGGCCCCATGAGCGCCAAAAAAAAAAGTAGATAGTTGTCTCACCCCCAAGTTAAATCATTACTTACCTTCAATGATAATAAGCTTATCTTGTTTCATTTATAATATACCTCACCTACTCTTCTCCCTCCTTCCCAGTATTATTTTAGAGAAAGTATATGACCATTTTATTCATTAATACTTCAAAATATAGATGTAAAACAATATTACCAAGTGTTGTTTCTCCAGTTTTTTTTATTGCTCAGTTTTTAGATACTGTCATGTTACTCAGACTAAGTAGTGGAGTAGAAGGGTGCTTTAAGTATTTACAAGTACTCTGTTAGCAAATGGAATATTGTCCCAATTCTTTGCATTCACCAGGTAGCTGATTGACTAATTTTTACTTCATCCTACACAAAAAAGTAGAGGGCATATGGCTTCTTGAATAACACTAGTGACTATTAATAGATCAACGCTGTGTCATTTGTTTTTATCATCCCTTCAGAAAGCTATGGTGAAGGTTTTTGTTTTCCTTCTTATTCTAATGAATTGAACTTCACTAATATTTTACCTGACTAAGCCATTCTTTGTCCAGCATCCTTATGTTCATGTGACCCACGTCCCTGTCTCCCTTACTGTCTCTGTCATGTTGGGTCTTCTTTTTTTTTTTTGTCTTTGGTTGGTCGTGGGTCCTGAACTCTGGGCCTGCGCACTGTCCCTCAGCTCTTCAGCTCAAGGCTAGTGCTCTACCACTTGAGCCACACCCATTTCTGGCTTTTTCTGTGTATTGGTGATGAGGAATTGAACCCATGGCCTCATGCATACAAGGGAAGCACTCTACTACCACTTAGCCACCTTCCCAGCCTTCCTGTTGGGTCTTCTTGAACCCTCCAACAAATGCCTTGCACAGCATTAACTATTTGGTACATTTATTTTAAAACAGTAAGTTTCTTCAAAATTAACTCCATAACCCTGTCTGGAGGCCTGAATCCTATGTTTGAAAGCATAGTCTGTAAATCTACATTATAAAGGGAAATCTTTAACATTGTTTAAGCAACAGAAAGCTCACAAAAAATTCTCTATCCCTGCCTTTGTCTCTTCATCTGATAGTGCATATCTTTTAGAAGTCAGCTTCTTCAACTGTTGGGTCAAACCTTCCAGAAGGAAAACTTGCAGATATTACTTTTGGGCATAATCTAAACTTATCTGCCAGTTTTGTTTAAGTAGTAGGTTCTTCCCTCTCCTGATACTGGACAAGGGTTTAGTTCACTGCCACAAAGTGGTCTGCTGAATCTGCTCTTCTCATACTTGGGACAAGTATGTGATGTTATTTCATGGTACCATATGTCTGTGGAGTGTCATGAAGTAAATTTTCTAAATGTCCTTTTCCTGGCTTTCTAGAAGAATATCACTGAGAAAGATCATAAGCAGTCCCTGCAGCTCACATTCCATTCACTGTGCACATATTTTAGGTAAGTTTGATTCTCCTCGATTATTGAATAATTCTAACCTCTGTAGTTATTTTTCTTTAATTAGTCCTTCCTTCTGTGCTTTTGGAGTAGTGCTTCTTCTACCCAGAATTTAGAGAGTTTCTCGAGTTCCTACTAGGCATGAGAATGACTAAAATAGTGATAGACTGATACTCTTCTCAAGACCTTAATCCAAGGCCCTTATAAGACAAGGTAGTATTGAACCCAGTGAAAACTTCTTCAGACCTTCAGTCTCTAATTAAATATCAAAGACAAAAACTAAAACCAAAAGAGTTTGGGGTCCTCAGTCTTCCATTACAACAACTGAAAATGCAGAGTAGTAATGTGTAGAAAGAAACATTCCAGGAAGAGAGTATATGGAGACTTACAGTCCCATCAGAAAAGCAGATGGGACTGCAGAGTTCCTTAATTGAGGCACAGACTCTTGAAAGAGGGAGGGAACTGAGCATCTGCTTACAAGTTGGACTATCTGGTCTGGATGACAAATTTAGGGCTATTTGTATAAAATGCTTTCAGAATCAGTTAACGAAGATGATATGATAGGTCCTGGAGGTGTTGCATGAAGAACATTTGAAGATACAGGGATTGTTAGCCTGGATTGTTGAGTTACCAGTCATGATATCAGATATATTGAACACTGATATCAATGTAATTTATGTGCCTGTGCTTTTGGAAGGATATATGGACAGACAGTGGCATATTCCTAGTTGTAACTACCATTTGTCTTCCTGACCCAGACCCCTCTATTTCATAGAACTGATGCTGACACCTCTCTGTGTTCTTTATTTGAACCTGACCAGGAAAAGCCTCTTCCTACAATCAGGTGTGAGTTTGTGTCCTTTCAGTGATAAAGATCCAGGTGGCCTTCTACTTATACCTGAGAAAAGTGACCTTGCTGGCATGAACATTGGTGAAGTCCTAGCTGTCATGAATACCCTCCTTTGTGTGGCTGCTCGAGAGGTACATCCTGTTTTCTTCTCCATTCTTTACCTCATGCTTCTTTAAGAGTATTTGATAAGACATTTATTGTAGGGGTTTTTTGGAGGGTGGGTGGGATTGATGGTACTGAGTTTGAAATCACTGCCTCATTCCTGCTAAGCAAGTGCTCTACCACCTGAGCTGTGCCTCCTAGCCCTTTTTACTCCTGTCATTTTGAGGATAGTGTCTCAGTTTTTGCATGGTCTGGACTGAGATCCTCCTGGTGCTGGTCTCCAAAGTAACTATAGTGGCAAGAGGTACACCCAAAGCTATCCTTTAAGGTAAGATGTAGTGAACTTTTTCTGAGTGTTCCTTGAACTACAGCTGCGATTATAGCATGATCTACCATACCTGGCTACAGTCTTAACTTTTTTAGTATTGTTTTTGCCATCACATCAGTTTTCTCTCATATGTCTAGACTATTCTGCCCATCTCTGTGTCCTCCTTAAAATTCTCACTACAAGATCATTGATATGTGCTGTCTTTCCAGTTCACCACGGATCATTCTGATCTCCATTTTTATTTCTGCCATTTTCTATAATTTCTCTTTCTCTTGTAGCACATCTAAATCCT
The DNA here is from genome assembly GCF_024711535.1 of Dipodomys merriami. Classification (NCBI taxonomy): domain Eukaryota; kingdom Metazoa; phylum Chordata; class Mammalia; order Rodentia; family Heteromyidae; genus Dipodomys; species Dipodomys merriami. The sequence goes on along the minus strand of NW_027202463.1, from coordinate 8,121 downwards.
GCATATTCTTCAATCTCTAAAAACTTCTTCAAGCTCTTACCATTCTCAGTCAAAGCCACTGGGCGAACACTTCAGGGTTCTCACAAGTTGATAGAGACAGGAGCTCAACATGCTGGAACAAAACTGAAACCTGGCTCTTCAACTGGGCCATTCAACTCTGAAATCTCACTGACTGTCCAAGAGAGTTTCCCATAATCCCTTACCACTGGGACATCAAGTACTTGACCTTTCTTCCCTTTCTCTCATCTGTGATACAGAGGACATTGCATATACAATTAAACTTTCTAGGCCAGAGATTATTGCAGCCACTGAATTATCTTCTTGTAAAAGCAAGCATTTATGGTTATAGGGAGGGAGATAGAGTTACATTAGGAGAAAAAAAAGTAAAAATGGTCTAAATTACAGCAAGTCTGAGCTTTTTGCTCATGTCTGTTAGTTCAACAATGCCTACCCAATGCCTGTTGTGTTGGAGGCCCCACGTTAGATACAGAGGATACAATGATAGAGGAACCCAAACAAATGTGTGATTACATAGTTTTGTACATAATTCAGGCTGTCAAAGGATGAGCACAGGTCTAGGGACAGGGAATGCAACTAGGGAAAAGCATTTTGGAAAAGAATTGCTGAGCTCAGGGAAGGACTTTGAATAGGCTTAAACAAGCAAAGAGGAAGTTAGAGACATTTCAAATGGAGGGAGGTACACCTACAATGGGCCTGTGATAAATGGGAAGGAACAGGTTACTAAAAAGGGGATGATAATGGGTAGATTCTGAACACGAGGTATTCATGGTTTTATTGGCCTTAAGGTGGTAAGACCTAGTTGCTCTCTCAATATAGAAATTGTGGCTAAATTGAGCTGCAGAGTTGAGGGATAGCGCCCAGGCCTAGAGTTCAAGCCCCACAACCAGACCCAAAAAAAAGAAAGAAAGAAATTGTGGCTAAAGATTTGTAACCAGTAACGAACAGGAAGTCATGATTGGGGACTGCCTCACATCAGTCATGGGCATCTTGAGCAAATCTACAAGGAAGGTAACCAGTACAGTAGGAAGGAGTATCAGGAAGAAATTCTGGCAGAGAAAGGGAAAGAACTAAAAAAAAAAAAAAAAAAGAAAGGGAAAGAACTTAAAGAGGGCCAGAGTTTGCAGAGCCTGAGTTTCAGTGGAGGGGCTTTGCTCTCCAAGTGGTAACTGGGGAGTGATCCAATAGAGACAGTAGAATGGGACTGAAGGAAAAGCAAAGCCACAGCATGAAGGGACCATTTCAAAATGTGGTTCACATACAAAAGAATAGATATGGAGGGACAATAAGTGAAAACAACTCTCTGTAGTATCATTCTTAAGTGTGTGTTCACAGGTTCCTTGTTTTCCCTTCTAGTTATCCCTGTACAATGTGTTGGTTATTGCTTGGTTTTTTTTTTTCACCTTGATAGCATACAATCTTCTGTGAAATATTTGATTTGTTTAACAATGTTTTGGAGTTTCATTCATGTGTTGTCACTTGTATTCACTGGTGTACCACAATAGTCTCTTTATGGCATACCATAATTATCTGCTTAACTTGGCGAGGCATATGGGTTGATTCTAGTTTAGAGGAATTAATTACAGACAGTGCTAATATTAGCATATTTCATAGTTTTTTGTTTTGTTTTGTTTTATTGGTTGTGGGGCTTGAACTCTGGGCTTGGGTGCTGTCCCTCAGCTCTTCAACTCAAGGCTAGCACTCTAACATGTGAGCCACAGTGCCACTTCTGGTTTTCTGGTGGTTTATTGGAGATAAGAGTCTCACAGCCTTTCCTGCCTGGCCTGGCTTTGAACCACAATTCTCAGATCTCAGCCTCCTGAGTAGGTAGGGTTATAGGTGTAAGCCACCAGCATTTGGCACTTCATAGTTCTTCTTTTTCTTCTTTTTCTTTTTTTGGTGGTCGTGGGGCTTGAACTCTGGGCTTGGGCACTGTCCCTGTGATCTTCAGCTCAAGGGGAGCACTACCACTTGAGCCACAGTGCCACTTCTGGTTTTCTGATGATTTATTGGAGATAAGAGTCTAACGACTTTTCTGCCCAGGCTGGCTTTGAATTGCGATCTTCAGATCTCATCCTCCTCAGTATCTAGGATTATAGGCCTGAGCCACTGATGCCCGGCTACTTATAATTCTTCTTCTTCTTCTTTATTTTTTTTGTATGTCGTTCATAGGGCCTGAACTCTGGGTCTGGGTGCTGACACTCAGCTCTTCAGCTGTAGACTAGCACTCTACCACTTGAGTCTCAGCCCTACTTCCAGATTTTTCTGCTTATGTGGTGCTGAGGAATCGAACTGAGGGCCTCAAGCATGCAAGGCAAGCACTCTACCACTGAGCCACCTTCCCAGTTCCAACTTCATAATTCTTATGTGACAGACCCTCTGGAGGTTAGATGCCCCTTCAGAGAAAGTCCAAAGAACAAAGATGACAAAGAGTTACAAAAAGATCATGAATTATTTTCAAGTAGGTATTTAAAATAAAATAAAAAAGTGAGAAAATCCCATCTTCCCTTCCAATATATAGGCACAATTTTTTTTCAGGTACACAAAAAATCAGACACAAATTGAATGGACATTTCTAAAGTTTGGGCTCATTAGTATACAGGTTCATCTTCAACAGACATTTTTAAGCATTTTCAATGGTAGGAAGATTACAAGCTACTTGGCTACTTCTTTCATTTAGAAATTCTAAATTCTGTAGTCATTTAGTCAATTCTCCTAACTTAAAATATTATGTTTTCTAAAAACATCCTTCTTATAGAGAGATTCCACACAGTGGTCCAATTTCAATCCTTTGTAAATTACGCTTTTAAAAATTAAAGGTTGGGCTGGGAATGTGGCTTTGTGCTAGAGTGCTTGCCTAGCATCCAGGAAGCCTGCGATTTGATTCCTCATTACCACATATATAGAAAAAGCCAGAAATGGTGGTGTGGCTCAAGTGGTAGAGTGCTAGCCATGAGCAAAAGAAGCTGTGGGACAGTGCCCAGGTCCTGAGTTCAAGCCCCAGGACTGGCAAAAGTAAAAATTTTTTAAAAAATTAAAGGTTTCACCAGGTGCTAGATTACAGCTAATCAGATAGCTGAGATCCAAGCCAGTATGGGCAGGAAAGAATATAATAATTTTTTTTTTGGATCCGGTCATGGGGCCTGAACTCTGGGCCTGGGTGCTGTCCCTCAGCTCTTCAACTGAAGACTAGCGCTCTACCACTTGAGCCACAGTGCCACTCCCGGCTTTTTTCTTTTTGCTTATGTGGTGCTGAGGAATCGAACTCAGGGACTCATGCATGCAAGGCAAACGCTCTACCACTGAGCCACCTTCCCAGCCCAGAATATAATAATTTTTTTTATCTTCAATTAACCACATCTTTTCCCCCCACTCCCCAGAAACGCCAGAAGTGGAGATGTGGTTCAAGTAGTAGCCTCAAGCAAAAAAGCTGAGGGACAGCACTCAGGTCTTTAGCTCATGCTCCAGAACTGCCACCAAAAGAACAAATAAATGCTTCTATTCTTTTTAGTGATATATATTTACCATTTAAAAACAATATGTAGCTCCTAGTTCTTCAAGTACCTTGACACTGGTCTTTAGCCTGAAATTAGACATACTTTTCCAAAAATGAAGAGCTAACATTTAGTGAGATCACTGCCCCCAGTCACACAATATCAGTGATATCACAAGCAATGCTGTTTTTGTTGTTGTTATTGTTGTTTAAACCTAATAAAGAGGTCACATGACTATAGCATAACAATTTTTGATGTTCGAATTTATATTTTCATTTTCAAATGAATTGCTCGAAAATGTGATTTTCCTATTGTCCTTTAATGATGGATTATCTTTATTTTTTCCATATTTTATTATCAATTTATGGTACATGGTAGATTTATTTTGACATGTCCATATACTCATACAATGTGGGGGCTGGGAAGGTGGCTCAGTGGTAGATTGCTTGCGTTGCATGCATGAGGCCCTGGATTTGATTCCTCAGCACCACATAAGCAGAAAAAGCCAGATGTGGCGTTGTGGCACAAGAAGTAGAGAGCTAGCCTTGAGCTGAAGAGCTGAGGAACAGCGCCCAGGCCCAGAGTGCAGGCCCTATGACTGACAAAAACAAAACAAAATAAAACTCATGCAATGTACCTTGATCAAACTCACACCTTCTTTTCAACTCTCCCTCAACTCTGCTAGCGAGAGATTTGATTGAAGACTCAGGAGAAGGGCCCAGAGACAGAAGATTCATTACGAGAAAGAGATGAACAATAGGGTGGGCGTCTTGGGGTGCAGAAGATGTCTTGTGGAGCAAAAAGAATATTTATAGGTTCCACAAAACTGCAGAGCAATAGGGAAGTTTTCCTAACACCATTTTTCTTGGTTCAATTCTGGATTGAAAGCTCTTTCATAACTTTGCCCCATACACATAGTATTTTTTTGTTTTTGCTTTGCCAGTGACCACTGCTTCTATAGAGATATTTCCTGCCCAAGTTCGGGGAACACCTTATTTGGACATTTCCTGTTTGTCTGTTTCTTTGTAGTGTGAGCTGATGATGCTCAGTGAGGCACCAGGGGAAGTTGTCTCTGTGCTTTTTTCTGTTCTGATCTGTGCAAAGTAGCCTGTTCTCCTGGTGCTATCTGCAACTGAAGAGCAAAGATCTGGAGCCAAAGATCTTACTGTGGACATTATAGAAAAAATGTGAGTATCAATACACAATCCATGAAAACAGATAATTATAACTCATGCATCAAGGATGTATATGGCTAATTTCAGTTCAGATCTATAGTTATTTCTGCTTTTGTTTTTGTTATTTGGAAGGTTTTGTTTTGTTGAGACCATATCTCACTATGTAGCTGATGAATGTCCTGAACTTGTGACTCTCTTGCCTCAGCCTCTCAAGTGCTGAAATTACATGCCTGTGTCACCACCTTGTTCAGCTTATTTTTGTCTTTTTTTGTGCCATTTCTGGGTCTTGAACCTAGGGCCTGATTGCTGAACTTTATTACCTAAGGCTAGTGCTCTACTTGAGCCACAGCACCCCTTCCAGGTCTTTTGCTGGTTAATTGGAGATGAGAGTCAAGTTGGCATAGAACCCCAGTCCTCATATCTCAGTCTCCTGAGTATCTAGGATTACATGCATTAGTCACCAGTGCCTAGCCTTCTTATCTTTTTTTTTTTTGTGGGGGGAGGGAGGTGCCAGTACTTGAACTTAGGGCCTAGGCACTTTCCCTTAGCTTTTTTGCTCAAGATGAGGACTCTGACACTTGACACAGTTCCACTTCTGGCTTTTTGCTTGTTAGCTAGAGATAGAGTCTCATGGACTTTCCTGCCTGGGCTGCCTTCAAACTTTGATCCTCAGATCTTAGCCTGCTGAGTAGCTAGGATTACAGTTATGAGCCATTAGCACTAGTGTTTTTATTTAGAATTTGGTCCTTCTACTGCCTAGTCATTCTCTTTGCAATCATACAGCACTCTTAAATGATATTATTCCATGTCAGGGGAGTCTTCCATCTCTGTTAATCATCACCCAGAAAAGAAAGTATTGAGTCTTTAAAATCTATGACTTTTATAAGTCACTGAAAATATTGATACTTGTTTCCTGTAAATCAACCGAAAATTGTATGAAATCCAACAGATGGTGAGAAATTGACTGTTCACTTCTGCCAAATTTGGTCTCAGCAATTATGACAAAATGCTTAGAGTTCTGGATCAGGCCACTTAGGCCTTGGCTTTAGATCAGAACCCTTGATTCATGGACACATTGTAAACTAAAGGAAAGGGAAGGGTAAGAGCTGACTCATTTGGTCATTTTTTCTTATTTTTCCCTTTTCCTTCCCCCCTCCCTTTTCTTTTCCCCTTTTCCTTTTCCCTTACCCTCTCCCTTTCTCTTTCACTCCTTCACAGTACTGGTATTTGAATTCAGGGCTTTGTGTTTGCTAAGCATGTATAAGTCAGCCACACCCCTTTTTTTACTTAACTTATTTTTCAAATAGAGTATTACATTTATGTCTGTGCCAGCTTGGACGGCAATTTTCCTATTTGTACTTCCCAAATATCTGGAACTACAAATATATAATCATATGTTCAGATTTTTATTGGTTGAAATGTGGTTGCTCAAGATGAGTTCTCTGAAACTTCTTGTCTAGGCTGACCTTAAACTGGAGTCCTCCCAAGTAGCTAGGACTACAGGCAGCACCACTTCTTTTTAGATAAGTTTTCACTGTGTAGCCCATACTGGCCTTGAACTTGCTGTCTACCCAGACTGCGCTTGAATTCTCAGTTCTTCCTCAGCCTTCTGTGTGCTGGGATCAGATATAACTTAGAGTGATATCTCCACTTCATTGAAAAGCAACACAAAAAATCACCTTAAACTTAACTATCACTCATACCAACTACTGAAGTTTTCACTGCTTTTCCCTTTCAGAGGTAATTAGATTGACATTGTTCATTAGGATGATGCTTAATGTTCTTGTGATCTGCTGTTCCCTTCTCCCTGTTTTGGTAGTCAGCTTCTATAGCCCTCCCTAGCTTTGCCCTTGGTAATAATGTAGTAAATGATGTTTTTACCATATAAAATATTAACTACTTTATGTTTTGATAGATATGTGACAGTTTCTGGTAAGCATGAGAGTGATTTTGGAATCCCTTTTGTCACAGTATAGTGGAAAAAACATAGTAGAAAAACTGTGTAAGGCTGGGAAGGTGGCTCAGTGGTAGAGCACTTGCCTTGCATGCATGAGGCCATGGGTTCGATTACTCAGCACCACATAAGCAAAAAGAAAAAAATAGCCAGAAGTGGCGCTGTGTCTCAAGTGGTAGAGTGTTAGCCTTGAGCTGAAGAGCTGAGGGACAGAGCCCAGGCCCAGAGTTCAGGCCCCACGACCAGACTCCCCCCCCAAAAAAAAGAAAAACTGTGTAATTCAGTGTTTTCCATGGCAGCTCATGAACTGGTAAGGAGAAGTGGCTATTTTCAATAACCAGGAGGGGGCTGGTGGAAATACCAGCATGTGCAGTGAATACTGAGTACTTCCTTCATCTTCCTTTAGGTCATCTTTCTCCTAGACTTCTGTTCTTTGGACATTTCACAATGTACTCTCTTGAGAGAGTTCAGTACCTTAACAGAGCTGTTGAAGAAGCTCTACAATGACCCTGAAGGAGGACTGAGCAAGGTAACTTCAGTTGGCCCTGAACCTATTTTGCTTCCTCTCTTCAGAGAGATATGACTCTACCATATAAAACCTACTGGACTACAGATATATACAAATAAGTTGCCTCTAGAAGCTTTATTGGTATTTTTGCCAACAGGGATAGTAAATATCATCTTGATTTGTCATTAGCACAAGAAAGGAGGCCAAAAAGCTGTATATCCAATCATTTTATCCAATCATTTATCCAATCATTTTAGGTTATATTAAGTTACATAAAATCTATGTAAATAAAGGCTGAAACTTTTGTCTAGCCAGGTGCTTGTAGCTCATACCTGTAATACTAACTACTCAGGAGTTGAGATCTGAGGATTTCAATTTGAAGCCAGTGCAGGCAGGAAAGCCTGTGAGATTCTTATTTCCAAATAACCAGTTGGGGGGGAGGGGGGCTAATGAGGAGGGGTAGGCTTGAGCTGTGGCTGAAGTGGTGGAGTGCTAGTCTTGAATGAAAAAGCTCAGGGAGAGCACCAAGACCCTGAGTTCAAGCCCCATGGCAGGCACACACACACAAAAAATGAAGTCTAAAAAAGAAAATGTACATGGAAAGACAAATAAGAAGGTTTAGTATTTAAAAGAATTATCTCCCACACTTAATTTTTATTATATAAGATTTGTTCACAGTCTTTTTGAGTTTCATAACTGCCTGATGGTAATAGAAAGGGCATGTACATTTAGCAGATCTTTTTTATTTTCTCATTTTGTTTTTTGGTGTAAGACTGGAACTCAAACTTAGTACCTGTTGCTTTGGCTCATTGGGTAGTGCACTACCAACCAACTAATCCATGCCTCCAACCCTGATGTTTTTGTTGGTTGTGGGGCTTAAACTGAGCCTGGGCACTGTTCCTGAGCTTTTCAGCTCAAAGCCAGTGCTCTACCACTTGAGCCACAGCATCCAATCTTAATCGGTTTTTTTTG